>NW_027514428.1:955000-1105441 GCF_048772815.1 Callospermophilus lateralis
AAAAAATATTTGGATCAATTTTTTCATGAGCCCTCATCATATATGATATATGGACATATGAACATTCAAACATATAACACAAAACACAAGTGTGCACACATAATATGATACATACAACACATAACCTAATAGTAAAGGCCTTATAACTTTTTACATGTGAAATCTCCATTGCAATGTTTAAAAACTCTATTGTCAAAAAATAGAACTGATCACCAAAACATTAAACTAGGTATGTATGAGCTCAAAAAAACAAAATAAAATGTGGGAAAAGGCAATAATAAAATAGATATTGAAAAAAGCATCCTGGTTCTATCTTAGATGTAAGGGTAGCCAAACTGGAATTTTGGATATCAGCTGATATGGACTTGAGTCAAATCATCTTCTTTTTGTTCTGTAGAAATCGCTTCAGTTAATCTCTCTGGAATCCAAATCGGCTGTTGTTCTCTCTGTGGAAACACACAAACAGGCCCCTGGCTCCAGACAATCATTGGGTCAGGACCTTTGTTAATCTCTCTGGAATCCAAATCGGCTACTGTTTTTCCTGTGGAAACAGACAAACAGACCACCGACTCCAGACAATTACTGGGTCAGGACCTTTTCATTGTCCTGTTAGAATATCTTTCCAAAGAACCTTGGGCTTATGCACATTTTTTGGACACATATGCCTTTCCCCAGCACTAAGTCCTGATGAATCCAAATTTTAAAAGTTTAGAATAAAAAGGGTTATTTTAAGTTTGTCTTTGGGGAATATATACCCTTTCCCAATTGCGTCTTTTTTGCTTTAATAAGTACTTTTTAATAGTTTGATGAGCTTTTTCAACTATGCCTTGTCCCTGTGGATTGTATGGGATTAATGTTATATGAGTAATGCCAAATGATGACCAAAATTGTTTAAAAGAGGTAGAAGTATAACCAGGGGCATTATCTGTTTTTAACTGTTTGGGAACGCCCACAGTGGCAAAATTTTGTAAGCAATGAGTGATAATATCTTTAGTTTTTTCTCCGGCATGAAGGGTGCCCATCAAAAATCCAGAAGAAGTATCAACTGTAACATACAAATATTTTAATTTTCCAAATCCTGGCAAGTGTGTGATGTCCATCGGCCAAATATGATTAGGTATCAATCCTCTAGGATTGACTCCAAGATTAACTTGTGGTAAAAAGGTCACACAATATTGACATTGTTTTATTATTTGTCTAGCTTTTTCCTTAGTTATTTTAGAAGGCTTTTGTAAGGTATTAGCTTTGACATGGAACTTTTTACGAAAATTTATAGCTTCTTCTAGTGTAGAGAAAATATGTATTCCATGTGTACTTTTATTTGCTAAATAATTTCCCAAACTGATGGCTCCAGGCAATCCTGTATGTGCCCTGATATGTCCTATAAAGAATGGATCTTTTCTGTCCCAGATTATACTTTGTATAGTGGAAAGCAAGGAGAAAACAGTAGAGGAATGGGAAATCCTACCAGCATCTTCAAGGCATACTATAGCATTAACTATATGCTGACTATCAAAAATAAATTAAATACAGAATCTTTAAACATCACAAAAGCTTGTAATACTGCATTAAGCTCTACATTTTGAGCTGATTGTTTGGGTACTAGAAATGTAAAAGTTTGATCAGGTGTAACTATTGCTGCTGTACCATTATTTGATCCATCAGTAAATATATTTGGAGCATTCATGATAGGTGTTTTTCTTGTCAATTTTGGAAAAATTACAGGATGCGATGACCAAAAAGACAATAAAGGATTAGATGGTAAGTGATTATGAAATGAAACATTAGATTTGCACATGATTATTGCCCAAGTATTTAACTCATTAACTAACTCATCAATTTGATTCAGAGTATGTGGAGTAATAATTTTATTGGGAGCAATCCCAAGCACTCACTTTGCTGCTTTTATTCCTTTGAGTATTAATTGTCCTATAGCCTCAGGGTACCTAGTAAGAATAGTGTTAGGAGAATAAGATAAATGTATCTATAATAATGGACCTTCTTGCAAAAATACTCCTGTAGGAATATTTTTTCTTGGTAGACAATAAATAATAAAGGCAAACTTATATCAATTCTATCCAATTGCATATTTTCCATATATGTTTCAATGATTTTTAATGCCTTTCTTGCTTCAGGCGTTAACATGTACCGTGAATTGGGATATGATGGACCTTTTAGGATATCAAATAAATATCCCAACTCTCCTGTTGGTATACCTAGATAAGGCCTTATCCAATTTATGTCTCCTAATAACTTTTGAAAGTCGTTATGTGATTTGAGTTGATCTACTTGTATTTGAATTTTTGGTGGCGGTACATGGTTGAGGATAATAGAACACCTAAATAATTAATTGGAAAATTTAATTGTACTTTATCTATTGCTATATCTAGATTATTTTTTAATAAGTTTGTAAGTGTGGCATAACATTCTAGCAATGTGTTTTTAGCTTTGTGTGCTAATAATACATCATCCATATAGTGAAATATTTGTAGTTCAGGATTTTGATTTCTAAGTG
The DNA here is from genome assembly GCF_048772815.1 of Callospermophilus lateralis. NCBI lineage: Eukaryota > Metazoa > Chordata > Mammalia > Rodentia > Sciuridae > Callospermophilus > Callospermophilus lateralis. The sequence goes on from NW_027514428.1 coordinate 957,516, forward strand.
GCTTGATTACATTGTTAAAATAAATTTGACACATTGTTGGGCTGTTAGCCATCCCTTGAGGCAGTACTTTCCATTCATATCTCTGATCAGAACCTTCATGATTCAGTGCAGGGATAGTAAATGCAAAACGTGGACTATCCTCAGAATGAATTGGAATTGAAAAAAAAAAAAAACCTTTAATATCTATAAGTAATTTTGTTAAACCCTCCTCCTATGGGCAATTCCTTTTAAAATGTCCTGTTTGTTCACAATTGTAGCATGTTCTTGGCCTGGCATCTAATGCCTGTTTTAGTGCAGCTGCCACAATTTGCCCTTCTTCATTAATGTCTCTGGCATCTAAAGCCTGTTTTACTGCAGTTGCCACGACTTGCTCTTGTTCTTTAATGTCTCTACATAATTTAATATATGTGTTTAAATCTTCATGTTTCCATGGTCTAATTATATCTCTGCACCAACTATTCGCTTGCTCATAAGCCAGTTTTTTTAGTAATAGCATTGCTTGTTCTGTTTTCCCAGAACCTCTGGTACCTCTTTGAATAAGCCTATCGACAAATTCAGCATAAAGTTAATTAGCTCCTTGTATTACTTTAGATAATTGACCTTGTAAACCTCCAAGTCCTTGTAAAGTCTTCCATGACTTAATTGCATCTACAGCAATTTATGCACATACACCAGAATCATATGCAATTTGTTGCTGCTGATCCTCATAAGGTCCCTTTCCTAACAACATATCTAGATTTCTCTGAGGATAACCAGCTGCTGCATTTCGCATAGCCGTCTCCTTGCAAAATTCCTCATTGTCAACCTTCCATAACAGGTATTGTCCTCCATTTAGCACAACTTTACACATATTAGCGCAATCCGCTGGCTTCATGTTCAATTTGTTAATGGTTTCGACCATGCTTACAGTGAAGGGTGCTTGAGGACCATAGGTTGTTACAGCCTCTTTTATCTGCTTCACTGTTTTGAAATTTAAAGCATGGTAAACTCGCTGCCCTCCTACATCAAATATAGGGCATGTTAATATTTGAGATCTTGTCTCAGGATCCCAACTATCAACTGTGGGGGTTGGGGGCTTCCCAGCATATGGAGGTGGCCTTGTTAGTTGGACACTTACGTCCTCTGGTGATAGAAAAGTATTAGTAGCAGTCTCCTGTAGAGGTGGTTCTGTTGGTTGGACACTTACACCCTCTGGTGATAGAAAGGTGTTAGTAGTAGTCTCCTGTTGTAAATTTCCCCCTGATGGCTTTTACTGTTTTACACTTTCTTTCTCTGTCTGACTAGTTTGAGAGGCCTTCTCTTTTACATGATTTTTTTCCTCTGTCTGACTGGTTTGAGAGACCTTCTCTTTTACTTGAATTTTTTTCCTCTGTCTGACTAACTTGAGAGACCTTCTCTTTTACTTGAATCAATATGTCTTCTCCTTCCTCTACCATTGTCTGAACTGAAGGCTTTTGACTAAACAAACAAGATACGAAAGGCCACAATGGCAATGTGCCAACTGGCAGAGTCCCTGGGCTTTTCTTTTCTATTCTTTTTAAATCTTCACAATGATGGTTCCATTGTGATATATTTAACAACTCCTCCTTAAAAAGCCATGGGCTACATTTTTGTATTGTATCAACGTATGCCCTGACTGCTCTTAATTTTACTGGGATGCCTCCTTCCTCTAACAATTTACTTAACACTTTTTCAGTTTGTTTTTTTTTCTAATTTCTGATGCCATATTTCTACTATAATACAACCCAACAAGATAACACCAAACAAAACAGAGATAGAATGAAATAAAAATGGAAAAACAAAATATCATTATAGCCTTTCTCTCTATCTGTTCCTCAGACACAAATAGTTTTTCCTCAGATGTGAGCGGTTTTTCTTCCATCTCACTCGTCTCCAGGGACAGGCAATTTAAAGCAAATGTGAAGCAAAACAAAAGAGGAATCTTAAAATGGCTACCCATCCTCTTGTCCTGCCCTCAGGGGCGAGCAGTTTACCTTATCAGTTACCCTCAGTCGCTCCCCATGCGAGCCACCAAATGCTGCAGTCTGGCTGGGCACAATCAGAAGCCACTTTTCAAAAGAAAGCAACTTTATTTTTAGAACCACACACGCCAAGCAAAAGAGCCTCTCAGGAAAAACCCTCAGAGCCCCAACTGTCACCACCGGCTTCCCACAAGCCTTTCCCTCCCACACAAGCCTCTCTCCACTTCCCACAATCCTCCTGCTCTTGAGGCCGATTGGCTGGGTCACGTGCGGAGTCAAAAAAGTCCCCCAATGAGCAGCTCTGTGATCTGAAAAGGCAGGGAAGCAGCCCAATGAGCATCACTGCAGAGGAGCCAATCAGCTAGATGTTGCTGGGGCCGCTGTGAGCCAAATATCAGCTGGCAGTCTGAAAGGGTGGGGAAACAGCTCAATGAGCATCTCCAATGAGCATCACCGCAGAGGAGCCAATCAGCTAGATGTTGCTGGGGCCACTGTGAGCCAATCATCAGCCGGCAGCTGAAAGTTTGCAGGCAGCTGGAAGTTTGCTGGGCCCCTTAGGCTGCAGCTATGAACAGGAGTTGTATGCACCATTCACTGAAGGTAGTTTTCAGTACTAGGAAACAAATATGTATTTCAGGTGGATGAATATTTCTGACAATAATCTGGTGAAAAGTTGATTATAAATCCACATACTTGAACATGAATGAATTTAGAGAGTGCAAATAAGACATATATATTTCATATTTTGAAAAATCTGTAGAGTGTGTGTGTATACACACAGACACACACACACACACAGATATTAAAATGTAGCAACATATATGCCAATCGAAATTCACCATGAAATACACATCATTCACAGATCCAAACATATTCAATTTACTTAACAGGGATTTATGTATAATGTTGTTCTACTAGGAGGCTCTCCCATAGTTTGAATTTCAGTTCCAACAGCGTTTACGAGGAGTGATCCCTTCTCAAAATTTGTATCTGCCAAGTCAGCCACCTCACAAGAATGTAGGTGTGATACCAGCTGGGATTCGATATGTGCATATAAAAATAAATGTGCTGAATAGGCTACACACAAAGGGAGACAGGAATTAACATATTTGTTAACTTTAAAAACACATGGATATCTATTTCAATTAAAAATAGACTGGATTTATAACACCTAACCTTTTTCATGCAAAAGGCAAGTTCAAGAATACACCATGCCTCTTCTGAACTGCTTGTATTTCAATTCTGATTTGGTTACTTTTCTGCATCATAATAGAATTAGTAGTCAGAGTGTAGTAGGGTATAAGTTAGTGTCAGGGATTCAGTATTTCAAATGGAAAATTGGAAAATGAATCCAATGTGTATGCAATATGTGTTACACAAATAACTTCCCACTCTAATTCAGAAAATGGCTTGACATAACCTTCGCCCAAAGAAAGACAAAATTAGAGGAGAAGAGTCAGAAAATCTGTAAATACATATATGAAATGGAAAATTCTCAGAAGTTTAAAACTTTTGAGGCTTTAGAGGAGCTTCCAAAACTTAGGGACAGGGTAAAACTCCACAAACATGGAACTCTACTGGCCTAAAGACTTCTGGAGATACTGACAATGAGGTTGGGCACTTGAAATATACGTTGTTGTCAGGAGCTTTAGCTTCCTTTTTAGTGAGAACATCAAAGCTGGGTCTGCATCTATGTGACCTGGAGGACATGGTTTCCTATTTTTCAATGAACATGAGGCAGCAGTGTTGAATTTTCTCTTTGTAGCTAAACTGTGACCACTCAGGGCTAAGTGTCTCCCCATGTGGACTTGAAAGCCATTTGGTCATCCTCCAGTGTTCGTGTTATTTCTTGCTCCTGCACTGGGTGTTTTGTATTTGCTTCAAGGCATATAAGGAGTTCAACTGAGACACAGTCCTGGAGGGTGTCCTGTAATATGTGGGGGGTCAGGGTCTGCAGGAGAATGCAACAACCTGGCTTCTACCCAACATTGCTTGCCCCCTTGATCATAGCAACCAGATTGTGAACATTGCCCTGAAAACTCTCTATGTAACAATATGACTCTATATACAAGGGTGTGCTGGCTGCACCATGTCATTCACAAGCCATTTGGAGCCAGTGTAAGATCCACATGACCCCACCACAGATGTTTTATCACACACCTGCACACCACTGCTCTAGGCCTACTACTCAGAAAGCTCCAACTTACTGACATCTCAGTTCTAGGCACTGTCTGGTACCCTCATGATCAGCAACAGGACATCCTAAGGTTCTCCAGTGCCACCTGGTCATGGAAATTTCAAAAATGAAGTTTTTGAAATTTCATAAATGAAGTTGAAGGCACTGTGGGTTTCAATTCATTCAGGAACCATTAAATGATGAGGAAGCTCATTTCAATGAAAGCTCTGGAGAACTCTCAGATACAAGGCTTCCCAAAGAGTAGGCAAAAGGTCACATTGTGGTCTACAATGTGAGGTCCATGTGTGTTTTTACTCTCAACTACGGCTGCCAATCTTTCAGAATAAAATCATGGCATATCTTGGATGAGATTCCCAGTGCTCTGTGGAAAACCCCCCTGGGCGTAGATCTCAGTTTCCAAGGACGACTGTCATGGGTGGACTCCTAAAATCCAAACACAATACATGGCAATACTTCTCTGAGGTCAGTTACAGAACACAGTCTCTAAGGGGAATCACACCTGAGTTCAATCCTAGGTGGACCCAGTCATCTCTTCCAAACGCCAAACAAATGACCACAATTAAAACCAAAACACTCCCACATGGCCCTTATCTTCTTCCAATAGACACACATAATAACCATTGGCTGGGGGTTTTCATGAGGGGCGCTGTGCAAGACAGTGTCCAAAATAAACTTCCTTGCCCCTCATTTGCCTAAAGTCAGGGTGTCCTGGACACCCTTCCTGTTAACCATGAGTGATCAAATAGGACTGCTGTTAATACTGTTCCAATTCTCCAATTTGAGGCCTACTGGCTCTGGGGTTTAGATTCTTTATGTGAATTGGAGTTATGAGAAAACCCACGCATCTCTGGGCTAGCCTCTGCAGGGCTTTGAAGAACTCATTTGACCGAAAGATCCCGATTCACAATTGATAAAGGTCAGGATCCTTAGAGGAAGGCGAGAGACTTCATCCACAATGACTGCTCTTTTGGCCATTTTGGTTTGGGATACAGAAGAGATTTTTCTTTAGATCCCTCAGGTGCTGAAAATCTAACCACAGCATCACAGAGGGCAAAGAGGCTAATTCAGACCCATCCCATTTCAAAGCAATTAAGCAAAGAGCCACAGGTGATGCCCATTCATTACAATTTGAAAACTGTTTGCTTCAGCATTCACCAAGGGGTGGCCTGAGGCAAAGACCTTCCTGACATTCAGGGCAACAGAACAATAGGTAAGCAAAAGGCCCAAAGCAGGGTTTCCCACTGAGACTCTTCTGGTCACGCTGGTATCTGAGTTTTCTGAGATGCTCCCCATTTCCTTCAGCTATCCAGTACATGGCCATGTCACAGAGTTTGGTGGTGGTACATATCTTGAACACAAAACCATTTGCCCATTCTGGACAGTGCCCACAATTCAGGAAGAAAACAGAAACTTAAGGAGATAGGAGGTGTTGCCAATCGAAAAGTCAAACCGCAGTCCATTCACAAATTGGGCAGAATGAATGCTGGGAAGCTTTCTACTAGACAGGACACATCCATTGATACATTCTCTTTTCTAATGTCGACAACCACGGACACAGTGGGATACACAGACCTAGAAACACTCGCCTTGTCAAATGACTTACTAGAAATAGTCCACTCCAAACCAAACAAACTGCTTTTCCTATCAATTCTCAGAACATGTGACAAAGCCACAAACACACACCCACACCCACAAAGGCAACTTCTTTACCCAAGAAGGTCTGTGAATATCCGGAGTGTCCTCTGACTGGTTGGCCATTATTTGTTCCCCCAAAATGGCCTGTCCTGTCTCAGATCTGGTCACCTTGGCCAACACTGTGAAGTTGTCAGGAGCCAGGGGTGAGCCACTACCTGCTTTTTCATGAAAGACCCCTCTCCAGAGCTTTCCTGGCATTTGGCCATCCTCATATCAGTAGGTACCAAAAAAGACTTACTCTGTTCTTGGTAAATCCAAATAAGTTAGCCCACTGGGACTGTGACTGGGACTGTCTCTGGATGCCAGGCTTCTTGGATCCCAAGTTCAGAGAGCTCCATTACCAATAAATTAGTAAGTTCACTTCCTTCAGGAACTGAATTATGACACTGCCTTGGCAACCACATTGTTTTAACAGTAGCTTCGAAGGGTCTCATATGATGGAGGCTGCCTCTACTTCCTGTGACAGTTTCACAAGTTAAAATGGTATATCAACCATAGGCACCTGGGAACAGCTCACCATACAAGCCTCGTTTGGTCCGTCTTCTCTACATAAAGAAGAAAGTGGCTGATTCAGACAAATCCCTTCATTCTGAGAAGGTTGTTTGCCATGGAAGATGACTTTTGCTCTCTCAGGTTCTAAATAGCTGCATACATCTTCTCCAGGGATCATTTCTGCATGGACCTTGAGGTTCTCTGCCGGTGGGAGATCCCCTCTATTTCTGTATTGTAAGACAAACTCTGTCCCTGCTCTTCTGTATAGTTAGATTGAGGGAAAAGTGTATGGTAAGGCTTAATAACAGGTTCGATTTGGCTTAGGAATCATTCTGATTGATGAATAATGGTATTGGGTACCTGTGATATTTACAAGAATATACAAGTGAAATATAAGTATGAAAACAGAAATCTAGGTAAGATATGAAGCCCAGAAGAGCATTAGGCCCTTGATTGGGATACTTAGCTTTGAATTTTGTTCTGCACAGATGTGTCAGATAAATCGATATACCATGGCATAGGACCTTGTACCTTGGATGATTGAATGTTGAAGAGAACATCCAGTCAAACAGGGATAGTCTGTATTATTAGAAAGATAGTTGGTAGGTTTAGGAAGAAGGGTGAGTATAGGATTGGCAGCAAAAGTTCCTTAGCAATTGGGTTTCAGATAGAGAGTGAATGTAAAAGTTAGTATATGTGAAGAGTCAGTCACAATGATGAACTGGGGAAAATATATAGGAAAGCAGATATGAATACAGACATTATGAAATCAGGCAAAGTATAAAGTCAGTGATAGGATTAGGCATTTTTAACAGGGTTGTTGTTGAATATATAATCTAAGGAAGAAACAAATATGTACTCAACAATAGGATTGACATTTGAGAGCATTAGGCAACCTGCACATAGGTGTTTTTAGTAATCCATGCTCATTTTCCATTTAGGCTTTCGTACAATCAAAGTGTTACCTTTGCTTTTTTGTCGAGAATATTACTGTGATAAAATGTATATGGACATCAGGTGACATGAGTATTTCTTCCACCATTTCTGTGAGCAATATTTTGAAGACGTATAAATAAGTGTTGGGTGTAAAATTAGGTGTAACTGGAGTCTTTGGATATAGAGATAATGCATGAATAGACCATCCTGAGAATAAATAATATAACTGGTTCCAACTTTAAATAATTTTTTGAATTGATATCTGAAAATATACAGAAAATCTTGTATTGCTATACAATCATTCATTCCATCCTGTTACATTCTAATGGTAATATGAGTGTTATGGTTTATCATGAAGAGTGTGTGAGTTTTGCTTCAAAAGTGATTGTGGAAGTCAAAAATAATGTGTTTGGCAAAAAGTCTCATGAAAAGACCAGTCAAGAGACCTGGAGGAATAAATGTGTTCTGAAGAAGGAATTGATTAAACATGAAAAAAAATCTTATTAATTTGTGAAACTCTGGATGAAATATATATACTATGATATATATATATATATATATTTGAATATATGTAGAATACATAGGTAAAATATATGTATGAAAACAGAAATCTAAGTAAGATTTGAAGCCCAGAAGGGCATTGGTCCCTTGATTGGGACTACTTAGCTTTGAATTACTTTCTGCAAAGTTGTCTCAGATAAATCCATATACAATGACATAGGACCTTGTACCTTGGATGATTGAATGTAGAAGCGAACATCCAGTCAAAAAGGGATAGTTGGTAGTGAAAGTTTAATAAAATAGGTACTTGTCACTTCCTGTGTTTCTGTACGCTTAATAAAACACTGTTGAAATCTTGAGAATTGTTTGCTAATCTTGTTCCCAGAATGTGCTGTCCCCATCTGCCAAACTGCAGATTGTACTCCCTCACCCGGTTAAGCGCTAACCGCCCACTGACCCTTACCCATCAATAAACTTCCCTCCCTGCCCTCTCCAAGAAAAGTATATAAGCTCTGCTGAAGCTGTTCTCAGGGCTCTCTGCTCTATTCAAGTGAACTCTGAGCCCCAGCATGCTGGACCCCCAGTAAATCCTTTGCTGTTGCATGTTAAAGTCTCTTGGTTGTCCCTTCCTCTGACACTAGCCCGACCTTTACATATGGAGGTTCCACAGTGATCAAGCAGCGGTGGACGAGAGACCCCAATGGACCCCCCTCAGATAAGTAAGGCGCCTCTTTCTGGTTTCAGGTTTCAGGTTAGGGTTTGGCAAAATGGCTGTCAATGAAGAGTGTGAGCTCTCTCTGATGGTGGCTGACAGTCGTGTTACAGAACCACAGGCCACGTCCCTGGAGGACGCCTGAGAGGACTCGGGAAATTGAGGAACAATAGTCTCCTTGACTCAGTGATATTTTGTTTCAGATTCAGTATTGCCAGTCCATCGGATTTTGCCGGCTACTCAGTCATGGTCTCAGTGTTGAACGTCCATTGCCTGTCTTTATTGTCTTGTCTTGCCTGTGTCATGTGTCTTGCTTTCACTGTTTGTGTATCTCTCATTATGGAACAGAGCACTTCAATGCCTCTGTCCCTGACCCTTGATCACTATACCAAAGTCCGTTTAAGGGCTCAGAATCTCTTTATTTCAGTAAAGCCCCGGATGTGGCAGACTCTCTGTACCTCAGAATGGCCCACCTTTGGAGTCGGATGGCCCCTAGAAGGATCTTTCTACTTCCCACTAATTTATAATTCAGAGATATTGTCTTTCAGCCGTGGCCAGATAGTCATCTGGATCAACAGCCATATATTTTAATTCAGCAGGACCTCTGCAAATTTCCTCCTCAATGGGTCAAGCCTTTCCTTGCCCCTGCCCCCGCAATGACTCCTTCCCCCAGGAACTCACAAACACTCTGCTCCTCCTCCTCCTCCACACTCTGTTTTCCCTGTGTCACCAGATTTGAGTCTACTGGACTCTCCTCCCCCTCCTTATCCCCTGCCCTCATCCTCTAACCCCCAACACCCTCTAAGTGATACCCCTGCTGCTGACTCAGCCTCTCCTCCATTGAAGGAAGCTAAGCAGGCCCAGCGCCCTCCAGGTAATTCCCCTGCAGCACACACAGCACCTCCTCCCATCGAGGAAGCTGGCCCTGCTAAAGGAACTCGCTGGCGGTGAATGATTGAAAACCCTGGAACTCTTGGGATGCCTCCCCTTTGACCCTATGGACCAATGATTGACAATGGCCATTGGGGGAAAATTCAAGCCTACCAGTATTAGACGTTCTTCTCTTCAGACCTATGTAACTTAAAAAATTACAATCCCCCCTTTTCCGAGGACCCCACCCGGCTCTCAGGTGTTTTTGAGTCATTGATGTTTTCACACCAGCCTACTTCGGATGACAGCCAACAACTGCTAGGGACTTTCTTCATGACAGAGGAAAAAAAGGGAATTCTCCAGGAAGCTAAAAAAAAATCCTTGGACCAGGTGTGCATCCGACACAACTTACCAACATAATCAAAGCCGGCTTTCCCTTGAACCGACCCAACTGGGACCCCAACACCTTTGAAGGTAGGGAGCATCTGTCCACTTATCGCCGGGCTCTAATAGTGGGTCTCCGAGCAGCCGCTAGTGACCAACTAATTTGGCCAAGGTAAGAGAGATTATCAGGGGCCTGATGAATCTCCCTCTATGTTTCTAGAGAGAATTATGGAGGCATATAGGAGCTATAATCCTTTTTATCGTCAGGCAGAGAATCAAAAGGCATCTGTCACGATGGCCTTTATTGGGCAAACTTCCCTGGATATTAAAACAAAGTTACAAAGCTTAGATTGATTACAAGATATGACTTTGAGAGATTTAGTCAGAGAAGCTGAGAAGGTATACTATAAGAGAGAAACTGAGGAAGAGAAGGGAGCAAATGGAGGATAAAAGAAACAAAAGGCAGAGTAAGGCGTTGACTAAGGTCCAGGTCACAACAACAAATAGGCCAAAAATTAAGAAACAGGGAGACAAGAAGGTATATGTTGGCCCACGACAGAAGCCACCCTTGGCCTCAGATCAATGTGCCTACTCAAACAAAAAGGACACTGGGCCAAAATTGACATAGAAAGCGACAGCCACGCCAGCCGGCCATTCTGACTCTGGAGGATGACTAAGAAAGTCGGGGCTCAGATCCCCTCCCCGAGCTCAGAGTAACTTTTGAAGTGGTGGGGACCCCAGTAAACTTTGAAGTGGATACAGGGGCAATATACTGAGCCCATAAGGCCACATTGGGCCCTCTATCAAATAAAAAATCTCTATTTCAAGGGGCTAATGGCAGTAAATATCGGGCTTGGACAACTAAGAGGACAATGGACCTGGGAAAAGGAAAAATCCATCACTCCTTCCTAGTAGTCCCAGAATGCCTGGCCCCAATGATCGGCGGAGATCTGCTCACCAAGCTCTGGGCCAAAATAAATTTTAACCCTGAAGGCCCTTAAGTGGAATTTCTAAATCTTTCAGTAAAACCTCCAAGAGCCACGGCTCTAACTATGTCAGTAGAAAATGTACATCAACTCACTCACCTTGGTTCAAAGAAACTGCAGGCATTCCTGAAGGATCAAGAACAGAGTTTTCCACTAACAGACTCACAGTGAAGAAAATAACTGAATGGGTAACAAAAGCCTGTCGGGTTCATCAATTGGTAAATGCTTACCCTTCCAAGCTTCCTGTATGAAAGCACATACGAGGAACCAAACCAGGACAATACTGGGAAGTGGACATTACTGAAATAAAGCCAGCAAGGTATGGACTTAAATATCTCCTAGTCTTTGTAGATACATTTTCAGGATGCATTGAAGCCTTCCCCACAAAAAAAAAGAAAAAAAAAAAGAAAAGAAATAGCGCAAATTTTGGTCAAGAATATCCTAGAAGATATTTTTCCAAGATACAGCCTGCCTAAGTTAATAGGGTCTGATAATGGACCGGCGTTCATGGCCCAGGTAAGTCAGGGGTTAGCCAGGACCCTGGGGATTAATTGGAAGTTACATTGTGCTTTTAGACCCCAGAGTTTAGGACAGGTAGAAAGAATGAACCAAACCATTAAACAGACCTTAACAAAATTAAGCTTAGAGACCGGAATAAAAGATTGTACTATGCTCCTGCCTTATGCACTGTTAAATGAAGAAAATACTCACTCTGATTTTAGTGTAACCTCACCCCCTATGAAATTCTCTATGGTGCCCCTCCTCCAGTAAGGGACCTAACACCAACTCTAAGACCTTACAATCCCTTCCACACCAGCTTGCTTGACAGACTTAAAGCTCTTGAAAGAATTCAGTGACACCTGTGAAAACAGCTGGCCACTGCCTACCAAACTGGGGACGAGGGGACTCCACATCGATATCAAGTAAGAGACTTTGTCTTCGTAAGACGACATCAGGTGACATCGCTGGAACCCCGCTGGAAAGGACCATTCCAGGTGCTACTTATAACACCTACAGTGGTAAAGGTAGATGGAATCACTTCCTGGATCCATGCCTCTCATCTCAAGCCTGCGCCCTGTCCAGACATTTACTGGAAACTGGAATTGGCTGGAAACTGGAAAAGACTGGTAACCCTTTCAAATTGCACATTCGCCGCATGGATAAGGCTATAGACTCTCCCCTTGACCACCAGTATTTCTAACCCTCATCACCCCTTTCAGCAGCGATGGCTGATCACAAATCCTCCTGGACAAGAAGTTTAATCAATCTTGCATACAGCCCCCTTAGGGACCTTGTGGCCATCTCTCCACCCAGACATTTGTCAGCTGGCTATATGTCTTTCCTATTCAGATATCCCTGAAGAAGAGGATCCCACTAAAATTCCATTAAATCCCTTCCGTATCATATGTAATGGAAACAAACATTATGGATGTAGGGACACGTGAGCCAGATGCAGGTCGGCTAGCCTAGATTACTATGTTTGCCCGGTGAACTATCAAAGCCACAAACAGCCATGGCTGTGTGTGGGAAAAGCCGACTTCTTCTGTAATCAAGGGGATGTGAGCATACAGGGGCTGCACGATGGAACCCAAACTCCTAATCAAATTCAGTACACAGCATTGGCCATATTACCAATAAGATAACCTAAATCGATGGCCCCCAGAGGGGTCTCTAGATCCTCAAATTCTGTGGAACCTTTTTAACTTTGGGAAGGGCTCAAAGGCGTGAAAAGAGATTCCCCTATGTGGAGGCCTTTTCCGTCCTTCGCTCACATCCTGAACTATGCTTCTCCAATAGATTCTCACCCTCAGCCTTCTGCTCTAGTCTCTCTGCTGTCACTCCCACCTCAACAACCTGATTTCTCCCATCCCGTTACTAGATCAACAACCCAAACATCCGCCGGTTCTCAGACCATTGCCCCCTTGCTGAGGTAGCAGGTACTTAGTTACCACTCTACCCACTCACTCCTCTCTTCTCCTGTCAGCACCCATACGGGGTTTCACCAGGTCCTTTTACCAGCTAACCTAAAGCTCAAAACAGCTGAGAAGACCCCTATCCAAGATGTAATAAAAATGGTCTTTAAAGTTGCTTTGTCATCACTGAAAACAGGTTACTAAGAATTTAAAGTCCCTCACAGGCTTTTTGGATACACACTCCCATCTTCCCCTCTTTTCTACCTGTTCTACTGCTCAAGTTTTTGTTGCTAGAAAATCCCAAACCCCTTTCCCATTATTCTTTTACATCTCTCCGTACTCATTCTCAGATCCTTGGAACTGCTCTAAGTCCCGCCTTCCCTCTCTTTCCCCTCTGTTCCACACACACAGAAAAGTCTTAACTGATACAAACACACACAGACATTAAAAACTAGCAATATATATGCCAATCGAAATTCATCATGAAATATATATCATCCACGTATCCAAAAATATTCATTTTACTGAACATGGATTTATGTATAATGTTGTTCAACTAGGAAGCTCACCCATAGGTTGAGTTTTCAGTTCCAACAGCGTTTAGGAGGAGTGAACTTTTCTCACAATTTGTATCTGCCAAGTCAGCCACCTCACAAGAATATATGTGTGATACAAGGTACAATTCTATATGTGCATATAAAAATACATGTGCTGAATAGGATACAAAGAAATGGGGGAGACAGGAATTCACATATTTGATAAGTTTAAAAATACATGGACAACTCTTTCAACAAAAAATTGACTAGATTTAAAACTCCTTCCCTATATAATGGAAAAGTTAATTCAATGGTACACCATGCCTCCTCTGATATGTTTGTATTTCTGTTCTGTTTGGGTTATTTTTCTCCATTACGTTAGGATTAGTTGTCAGAGTCTTGTAGGGTATGGGTTAGTTTCAGGGATTCAGTATTTCGAAAGGAAAATTGGAAAATGAATCCAATGTGTATGCAAATATGTGCTACACAAAAATCTTCCGACTCTCATCCACAACAATGCCTTGACCTTAACTTCGTCCCAAGTAACACATGTAGAGGAGATGAGTAGGAAAATCTGTGAATACATATCTGGAATTTAATATGCTCAGGAGTTCACAAACTTGCAGGTAGAAGGCGAGATTCCAAAAGTAAGGGACAATGTAAACACTCCAAAAACATGGAGCTCTGCTAGCCTAAAGGCTTCTGGAAAAACTGGCTCTGATGTTGGGCTCTTGAAATATATGTTGTTGTCAGGAGCTTTAGCTTTTTTTGTAGTGAGACCATAAAAGCTGGGTCTGCATCTATGTGACCTGGAGGAGATGCTTTCTTATTTACCAATGATCATGAGGCAGCATTGCTGAATTCTCTCTTTCGGGGTCAACTGTGGCCACTTGGGGCTAAGTGTCTCCTCATGTGGACTGTGAAGCCATTTGATCATCCTCCAATTTTTGTGATATTTTTTGCTGCTACACTGGGAGTTCAGTATTTGCTTCACGAAATACAAGGAGTTCACCTGGGACACAGTGCTGGAGGGAGTTCTGTCACGTGTGGTGGGACAGGGTCTGCAGGAGAATGCACAAACCAGGCTTCTGTCCAACATAGCTTGACCCCTTGACCATAGGAACCTGATTCTGAACATTGCCCTGAAACTTATCCATATAACAAGAATCATTTACATATAAGGGTCTGCTGGCTGCACCATGTCAGTCACAAGCCATTTGGAAGCCATTGGGAAATCCACATGGAAGCACCACAGATGTTTTATCTCACACATGCCCACCTTTGCTCTAGGCCCACTATTCAGCAGGCTCCAACTTACTGGAATCTCTGTTCTACACCATTTTCGTGAAACCCAGCCAATCAAGGCACTGTCTGGTACACTCATGATCACCAACAGGATATCCAATGGTTCTCCAGTGCCTCCTGGATATGGGAATTTCAAAAATTTCATGGTATTTATCGAGCCCATCTTTCAAGGTTGAAGTTGGAGGCACTGAGTGTTTCATTTAATTCGGTAACCATTAAATGGTGAAGAAGCTCATTTCAAAGAAAGATCTGGAGAACTCTCACTGCCAAGACTTCCCAAAGAGTGGCCAAAAGGCCACATGAAGCCAGGCCCATTGAGGTCTACAATGTGAAGTGCATTTGTGTTTTGACTCTCAACTATTGCTGCCAAGTGTTTCAGAATAAAATTATGTGATACCTTGGCTGGGATTCCCAGTGCTCTGTGGAAAGCCACACTGGGAATAGATCTCAGTTTCCAATGGTGACTCTCATGCGTGGCCTCCTAATATCCCAACACAATTCATGGCAATACTTCTCTGAGGTCAGTTCCAGGACTCAGTCTCTATAGGGTATCACACCAGAGTTCAAGCCCAGGTGGACCCAGTCATCGCTTCCAACTTCCACACAAATAACCACAATTAAAACCAAAACACTCCCACATGGCCCTCATCTTCTTCCATATAGACACTCCTCATAACCTCTGGCTGGATGTTTCCATGAGGGGCGCAGCCCAACACAGAGTCCAAATAACCTCGCTTGCCCGTCATTTTCCTAAAGGCAGGGTGGCCTGTACACCCTTCCTGTGAACCACAAGGGATCAAAAATGCCTTCCTTTAATACTGCTCTGCTTCTCCAATTTGAGGCCTACTGACTGTCAGGTATAGATTCTTTATGTGATTTGGAGTCATGAGAAAACACAAGCATGTATGGGATAGCCTTTGTAGGGCTTAGAAGAACTCATTTGATTCAAAGGATCTCTATTCTCACTTGATGGTGGTCAGGAACCTAAGAGAGGAAGGCGAGAGACTTCATCAACAATTACTGATCTTTTTCCCATTTTGGTTTTGGATGCACACATGGGATCATTCTTTAGATGCATCAGGTGCTGAGAACCTAAGCCACAGCCTCACACAGGGCCAAGAGACTGATTCCAACACATCCATTTCCAAAGAAATTAACAAAGAGCCACAGGTGATGCCCATTTATTTCCATTTTAAAACTGTTTTCTTCAGGCTTCACAAAGCGTTGTCTTGAGGCCAAGACCTTCCTCACATTCAGGGGAAGAGAAGAATTGGTTAGCAAAAAACCCAAAGCAGAGTTTCTCCACTGAGGCTTTCCTGGTCACACTGATATCTGAGTTTTTTGAGATGCTAGCCATTCCCTTTAGCTATCCATTACATGGCCTTGTCACAGAGCTTGGAGGTGGTACATATCTTGGACGCAAAACCATGAGCCTATTCTGGAGAGTGGCCAGAATCAGGAAGAAAACAGGAACTTAGGAAATTAGTAGGTGTTGCCCATCCATAAGGGAAGCCACAGTCCATTCATCAATTGGGCAGAATGAAAGCTGGGTAGGTTTCTACTAAACAGGACACATCCATTGATGAATTCTCTTTTCAAATGTCTACAACCACAGACACAGTGGGATACACAGACATAGAAACACTCACTTTGTGAAACGACTTACTAGGAACAGTCCACTCCAAACCAAACAAACCGCCTTTTTTACCTATTCTCAGAAAATGAGACAAAACCACAAACTCACACCCACACCCACAAAGGCACCTCCTTCCCCCAAAGAGGTCTGTGACTATCCGGAGTGTCCTCTGACTTGTGGGCCTTATTATGTTCCCTGAAATGTTCTGTCCTGTCTCAGATCTGGTCTTTTTGGCCAAATCTGTGAAGTGGTCAGGAGCCAGCTGTGAGCAACTTCCTGCTTTCTCAGGAAAGGCCCCTCTTCTGAGCTCTCCTGAAATTTGGCCATTCTCACATCAGTAGGTACCAAGAAAGACTGACTCTGTTCTTGGTAAATCCAAATAAGTGAGCCCACTGGGAATGGTACTGGGACTGCCTCTGGTTGCCTGGCTTCCTGGATCCCAAGTTCAGAGAGTTCTATCACTAAGGAAGTGAGGAAGGTCACCTCCTTTGTGAACTGAATGAGGTCACTGCTTTGGAAACCACTTTGTCCTAAAATTTGCTTCCAAGGTTCCCATGAGATGGAGGCTGCCCCTATTTCCTGTGATACGTTCACAACTGAGGATTGTATATCAACCATAGGCAGCCGGGAACAGCTGTCTACACTGGACTGGTTTGGTCCATCTTCTCTACATTAAGAAGAGTGAGGCTTATTCTGACACTTCCCTTCATCCTGACCGGGTTGTTTGCCATGGAAGATGACTTTTGCTCTCTCAGGTCCTTCATAGCTGCCTACATCTTCTCCAGGGATCATTTCTGCATGGAACTTTGAGGTTCTCAGCAGGTGGAAGATCCCCTACACTCCTGTATTGGAAGACTAATTCTGTCCCTCCTCTTCTGTAAAGTTAGATTGAGGAAACATTGTATGGTTAAGGTTAATAACAGCTTCCATTTGGGTTAGGAATCATTCTCTTGGATGAATAATGGTATTGGAATTTTGCGATATATTCAAGAATATATAGGTGAAATACAAGTATGAAAAAAGAAATCTAGGTAATTTTTGAAGCACAGAAGGGAATTGGCCCCACTATTGGGATTCTTAGCTTTGAATTATGTTCTGCACAGGTGTCTCAGATTAATTGATATACAATGGCATAGGACCTTGTCTTTTGGATGATTGAATGTCGAAGAGAAAATCCAGTCCAAAAGGGATAGTTGGTGGATTAGGAAGATATTCGGTAGATTTAGAATGAAGAGTGTGTATAGCATTTGGACCAAAAGATCTTTAGCAATAGGGTTTTGGGTAGAGAGTGAAAGTAAATGTCAGCACATGTGAAGAGTCAGTCATAATGATGAACTGGGGAAAAAATACAGGAAATCAGATTTCAATAGAGACATTAGGAAATCAGGCAAAGTATAAAGTGAGTGATAGGATTAGACATTTTCAAGAGGGTTGAGGTTGAATATGTAATTTCAGGAGGAAACAAATATGTAGTCACCAATAGGATTCACTTTTGAGTGCATTAGGCAACCTGGACATCGATTTTTTTTTAATCCATGCTCACTTTCCATTTAGGATTTGGTACAATCATAAGTGTGACCTTGCTTTTTGTTTCCACAATATTACTGTGATTAATGTACATATAGATCAGGTGACATGAGTATTTCTTCCACCATTTCTGGGAGCAATATTTTGAAGACATATAATTTAGTATTGTGGGTACAAATAGGTATACTCTGTGTTATATGAATATAAAGATAATGCATGAATAGACCATACTGTGAATAAATAATATAACTGGTTCCAAATTTAAATAATGGATTGAATTGATATCTGAATATATACTGGAAATCTTATATTGATATTCATACAATCATTCCAACCAGTTATACATCTAATGGTAATATCACTGTTATGGTTTATCATGAAGTGTGTGTGAGCTTTGCTTCTAAAATGATTATGGAAATTGAAAATAATGTGCTTGGAAAGAAGTCTCATTAAAAGAGCAGTCAAGAAACCTGGGGGAATACATATGTTCTGAAGCAGGAAGTAATTGAAAGTGAAAAAAATGCCTATAAATTTGTGAATTTGTGAATGAAATATGTATTCTATTATGTGCAAAAACTGAAGAAATATTAATGTACCAGTTTTGAATAAAAATGAACGTCAAAATACATATCATGTCCCATAGGAATCTACTTGCATTGATGTTAAACTGAGTCATTTACTATAGCAATATTAGGATTTGTATGCACCATTCACTGAAGTTAGTTTTCAGTATTAGGAAACAAATATGTATTTCAGGTGGATTAATATTTCTGAGAACATTCTTATGAAAAGTTGAATATAAATCCACATTCATGAACATCAATGAATTTAGGGAGTATATAATAAGACACATACATTTCATAGTTTGAAAAATCTGGAGAGTTTATACATATATATATGCACACACACACACACACACACACACACACACACGTATACATTAAAAAGTAGCAATATATATGCCAATCGAAATACATCATGAATTATATATCATCCACAAATCCAAAAATCTTCATTTTTCTGAGCATCGATTTATGTATAATGTTGTTCAACTAGGGAGCTCACCCATAGTTTGAATTGTAAGTTCCAACAGCATTTAGGAGGAGTGATCCCTTCTCACAATTTGTATTTGCAAAGTCAGCAACCTCACAAGTATGTACATGTGATACCAGGTAGGAATCTATATGTGAATATAAAAATGCATGTGCTGAATAGGGTACAGAGAAATGGAGACAGGAATTCTCATATTTGTGAACTTTAAAAACACATGGAGAAGGGAGGGGCAGAGCCGCCAACCACGCCTGTAAGGTAGGCGGACCTGCGAGCCACCCGTAGAACAGGTCTAGCGGCCCGCCATCGTGAAAGACACATCACCCTGGTTGGGGGTTGGGCAAAGCCACTGCACGCCTGCAAGGAACGCGGACATGCGACCCACAGGCAGAACAGGCCCAGACACCCGCGAAGGGGCAGAGACACCCCTTGCGACTTCAAGATAGGTGAACCTGCGACCCACCGGCTGAAGCGGCCCAGCTGCCTTCAGAGGGGCAGAGCCGGCCCCCGCGCCTGCGAAGTAGGTGGACCTGCGAACACCGACAGACCAGGTGCTAGGCCGCGCCAGGGTGCTAGACACATAACCAGGTTTGGGGAGGGGCCGAGCCGGTGCCCGTGCCTGCAAAGCAGGTGGACCTCTCACCCAGAGGCAGAATAGACCCAGCGACCTACCAGCGTGGTAGACACATTGCCCCGGTTTGGGGGGGGGCAGAGATGCCACTCACGCCTGCAATGTAGACAGCCCTGCAACCCACAGACAGAAGAGGCCCAGCGGAGCGCGGAGGGGCAGAGCCAACGCCTGTGCCTGCAAGGTAGCTGGACCTGTTACCCACTGGCTGAACAGGACCAGCACCCGCAGAGGGGTAGATCAACTGCCCGCTCCTGCAAGGTAGGCGGACCCGCTACCAAGAGGCAGAACAGGCCCAGCGGCGTGCTGGTGTGGTAGGCACATTGCCCCAATTGGAGGAGGGGCAGAGCCGCTGCTTACGCCTGTGAGGGAGACTTTTCAAGAATACAATAGCAATATAAACATTTAGGGGTAAAATTCAATAACACAAAAGTTTCACCAAGCCGAAAAAAACGTGAACAGTAGGGAAAGACAAGGAAAGAAAGGACCACAAGCAATGCAGGTCAACTCAACATTAGAAGAGGTAATATCTGCAGCATATGGAATGTCAGATAAAGAATGAGGATATACTTGCTTCAGATGATCTGGAGTCTCCAGGGAGACATTAGACAGCAAAATCAGACAATGAAAGATCACTTTGACAATGAATTACATAAACAAATCCAAGAAGTAAAAGATCAACTATACAGGGAGATAGAGGTTATAAAAAACACACAAACAGAAATCATAGAAATGCAGGAAGCAATAAACCAACTTAAAAACTCAATTGAGAATACTACCAGCAGAGTAGATCACATAGAAGATAGAACATCAGACAATGAAGACAAAGTATTTCAACTTGAAAAGAACATAGAAAGCTCAGCAAGACTGTTAAGAAACCATGAGCAGAACATCCAAGAAATATGGGATAACATGAAGAGACCAAACTAAAGAGTAATTGGGATACAGGAAGGTATACAGGTCCAAACCAGAGGATTGAGCAATCTATTCAATGAAATAATATGAGAAAACTTTCCAGACATGAAGAATGAGACAGAATCCCAAATCCTAGAAGCCTACAGGACGCCAAATGTGCAAAATCATAAGAGATAAACACCTAGACATATTATAATGAAGATGCCAAACATACAGAATAAAGAGAGAATTTTAAAAGCTACAAGAGAAAGGAAGCAGATTACATTTAGGGGTAAACCAATCAGGATAACAGCTGATCTTTCAACACAGACTCAGAAAGCTAGAGATCCTGGAATAACATTTTTCAATCACTGAAAGAAATTGGGTTCCAACCAAGAATTGTGTATCCAGCGATTTTAAGCTTCAGGATGGAAGATGAAATTAAAACCTTCCATGATAAACAAAAGTTAAAAGAATTTGCAGCTAGAAAACCATCTCTTCAAAAGATCCTTGGCAAAATATTATAGGAAGACGAAATGGAAAATAACAATGAAAACCAACAGTGGGAGGTAGTACAGTAAAGGGGTGAAAAATAATCAAAGAGAAAAACAAACCATGTTTAGTAACATAAATAAACAAATATGGCTGGAAGAACAACCCATATTTCAAAAATAACCCTAAATGTTAATGCCTTAAACTCACCAATTAAGAGACACAGGCTAGTAGAATGGATCACGAAAGAAGACCCAAAAATTTTCTGCCTACAGTAGACATATTTGATAGGAAAAGACATATATAGACTAAAGGTGAAAGGTTGGGAGAAATCATATCACTCATATTGACTTCGGAAACAAGCAGAAGTGTCCATACTCATATCAAATAAAATAGATTTCAAGACAAAGTTAATCAAAAGGGATAAAGAGGGACACTACATATTGCTCAAGGGAACCATACACCAACAAGACATAACAATCATAAATATATGTGCCCCAAACAATGGTTCAGCTATGTTAATCAAACAAACTCTTCTCAAGTTCAAGAGTCTGGTAGACCACCATACAATAGTCATGGGAGATTTCAACACACCTCTCTCACTACTGGACAGATATTCCAAACAAAAGTTGAATTAGGAAACTATAGAACTCAATAACACAATTAATAACCTAGACTTAATTAACATATATAGAATATACCACCCAACATCAAGCAGTTACACTGTTTTCTCAGCAGCACATGGATACCTCTCAAAAATAGATCATATATTATGTCACAGAACAACTCTTAGACAATATAAAGGAGTATAGATAATACCAGGCATCTTATCTGATCGTAATGGAATGAAACTGAAATCAACAATAAAAGAAGGAAGGAAAATTCATGCATCACTTGGAGAATGAACAATACCTACTGAATGATCAATGGGTTATTGAAGACATCAAGGAGAAAAATAAAAAAAAAATTCTTAGACATAAATGAAAAAGAAAGACAGAACATATCAGAATCTATGGGACACATTGAAAGCAGTTCTAAGTGGAAAATTCATTGCTTGGAGTTCTTTCCTTAAAAAAAAAAAAAAAAAAAAACAAATAAATGATCTCATAGTTCATTTCAAAATCCTAGAAAAAGAAGAGCAAAACAACAGAAAAAGAAGTAGAAGGCAAGAAATAATTAAAATCAGAGCTGAAATTAATGAAATCGAAACAAAAGAAACAATTGAAAAAATTGAAAATACTAAAAGTTGAAAAATTAATAAAATCGACAGACTCTTAGCCATGTTAATGAAGAGAAGAAGAGAGGGAACTCAAATTACTATCATAAGGGATGAAAAAGGCAATATCACAACAGACACTTCTGAAATACAGAAGATAATCAGAAATTATATTAGAAGATAGTGAAGGCATCAATAAATTTCTTAAGTCATATGATCTGCCCAGATTGAGTCAGGAGGATATAGACAACCTAAGCAGACCAATATCAATTGAGTAAATAGAAGAAACCATCCAAAGACTACCAACTAAGAAAAGCCCAGGACCGAATGGGTATACAGCAGAGGAGGCCAATATCACCCTGATTCCTAAACCAGACAAAGACCCTTCAAAGAAACAAATGTACAGACCAATCTCTCTAATGAACCTAGATGCAAAAATCCTCAATAAAATTCTGGCGAATCAGATACAAAAACATATTTAAAAAATTGTGCAACATGATCAAGTAGGATTCATTCCTGGGATACAAGGCTGGTTCAATATACGGAAATCAATAAATGTTATTCACCACATCAATAGACTTAAAAATAAGAACCATATGATCACCCCAATAGATGCAGAAAAAGCATTCAATAAAGTACAGCATCCCTTTATGTTTAAAACTCTAGAAAAACTGGGATAACAGGAACATACCTCAATATTGTAAAAGCAATCTATGCTAAGCCTCAGGCTAGTATCATTCTGAATTGAGAAAAAATTGAAGGCATTCCCTCTAAAATCTGGAACAAGACAGGGATGCCCTCTCTCACGATTTCTGTTCAACATAGTTCTCGAACACAGGCCAGAGCAATTAGACAAATGAAAGAAATTAAAGTCATAAAAATAGGAAAAGAAGAACTTAAATTATCACTATTTGCAGATGACATGATTCTATACCTAGTAGACCCAAAAGGGTCTACAAGAAACTATTAGAGATAATAAATGAATTCAGCAAAGTGGCATGATATAAAATCAACAATCATAAATCAAAAACATTCCTGAATATCAGCAACAAATCCTCTAAAACGGAAATGAGGACAACCACTCCATTGAGAGTATCCTCAAAAAAAATAAAATAAAATATTTGGTTATCAACGTAACAAAAGATGTGAAAGACTTACACAATGAAAACTACAGAACCCTAAAGAGAGAAATAGAAGAAGATCTTACAAGATGGAAAAATATACCCTGTTCATGGATAGGCAGAATTAACATCATCAAAATGGCGATATTACCAAAAGTTCTCTATAGGTTTAATGCAATGCCAATCAAAATCCCAACGGCATTTCCTGTAGAAATAGATAAAACAATTATGAAATTCATATGGAATAATACAAGACCCAGTATAGCAAAGACAACTCTAAGCAGGAAGTGTGAATCAGGCGGTATAGCGATACATGTTCTCAAACTATACTACGGAGCAATAGTAACAAAAAGAGCATGGTACTGGTACCAAAACTGGCAGGTGGACCAATGGTACAGAATAGAGGACACAGAAATCAATCCACAAAATTACAGCAATCTTATATTTGATAAAGGAGCTAAAAGCATAAACTGAAGGAAGGATAGCATCTTCAACAAATGGTGCTGGAAAAACTGGAATTACATATGTAAGAAAATGAAAGTGAATCCCTTTCTCTCGCCATGCACAAAAGTTAACTCAAAATGGATCAAGGAGCTTGATATAAAATCAGCGACACGGCGTCTGATAGAAGAAAACTTTGGCTATGATCTACATACTGTGGGGTCGGGCTCCAAATTCCTCAATAGGACACCCATAGCATAAGAGTTATTAATTAGAATCTAAAAACAGGACTTACTCAAACTAAATAGATTTTTCTCAGAAAAAGAAACAATAAGAGAGGTAAGAAGGGAGCCTACATCCTGGGAACAAATCTTTACTCCTCACACTTCAGATAGAGCCCTAATATCCAGAGTTATACAAAGAACTCAAAAAATTAAACAAGAAGCAAATGAATTACCCAATCAACAAATGGGCCAAGGACCTGAACAGACACTTCTCAGAGGAGGACATACAATCAATCAATAAGTACATCAAAAAATTCTCACCATCTCGAGCATTCACAGAAATGCAAAACAAACCCACCCTAAGATACCATCTCACTGCAGTAAGCTTGGCAGCCATTAGGAAGTCAAACGACAACAAGTGCTGGCGAGGATGTGGAAAAAAGGGTACACCTGTACATTGCTGGTGGGACTGCAAATTGGTGCAGCAAATTTGGAAAGCTAATGGAGATTTCTTGGAAACTTGGGAATGGAACCGCCATTTGACCCAGCAATTCCCCTTCTCGGTCTAATCCCTATAGACCCAAAAAGTGCATGCTACAGGGACACTGATAAATCTATGTTCATAGCAGCACAATTCACAATAGGAAGACTGTGGAACCAACCTAGATGCCCTTCAATAGATGAATGGATTAAAAAAATGTGGCATTTATACACAATGGAGTATTACTCTGCATTAAAAAATGACAAAATCATACAATTTGCAGAGAAATGGATGGCATTAGAACGTATTATGCTACGTGAAGATAGCCAATCACTAAAAAACAAATGCCAAATGTTTTCTTTGATATAAGGAGAGTAACTAAGAACAGAGTTGGGAGGAAGAGCATGAGAAGATGATTAATATTAAACAGGGGTGAGAGGTGGGAGGGAAAAGTAAAGAGAAGGAAAATTACATAGAAATGGAAGGAAACCCTCATGGTTATACAAAATTAAATACAAGATGAAGTGAGGGGAAAGGGGACAAAAACAAGTGGAAGAAATGAATTACAATAGATGGGGTAGAGAGAGAGGATTGGAGGGGAGGGGATGGGAGATAGTAGAGGACAGGAAAGGCAGCAGAATACAACAGACACTAGTATAGCAATATGTAAAATAGTGGATGTGTAACTGATGAGATACTGCAATCTGTATACGAAGAAAAATGGAAGTTCATAACCTACTTGAATCAAAGTGTGAAATATGACATGTCAAGAACTATGTAATGTTTTGTAGAACCAACAATAAATATTAAAGGAAAAAAAACACATGGAGAACTATTTCAATGAAAAATTGACTAGGTTTATAACACCTACACTTTATCATGCAAAAGGCAAGTCCAACTATACACCATGCCTCTTCAGAAGTGCTTGTATTTCTATTCTGTTTGGGTTATTTTTCTTCATCATATTAGGATTAGTAGTCAGAGTTTGGTAGGGTATGCGTTAGTGTCAGGGATTCAGTCTTTGGAATGGAAAATTGGAAAATGAATCCAATGTGTATGCAAATATGTGCTACACAAAAATCTTCCCACTCTCATCCAGAACAATGCCTTGACGTTACCTTCACGCCAAATAAGAAACAATTAGAGGAGAAGAGTTAGAAAATCTTTAAATACATATCTGGAATGGAAAATATTCAGGAGTTCACAAACTTGGAGGTGGTAGAGGAGTATCCCAAAGTAAGGGACAGGGTAAACACTCCACAAACATGGAGGTCTGCTGGCCTAAAGACTTCTAGAGAAACTGCCTCTGAGGATGGGCACTTGAAATATATGTTGTCAGTAGCTTTAGCTTCCTTTGTAGTGAGATCATCAAAGCTGGGTCTGCATCTATGTGACCTGGAGGACATTCTTTCTTGCTTTCCAATACACATGAGGCAGCAGTGCTGAATTCTCTCTTCGTATGTAAACTGTGGCCACTGGGGTCTAAGTGTCTCCCTGTGTGGACTGTGAAGCCTTTTGTTCATCCTCCATTTTCGTAGAGTTTCCTGCTGCAGCACTGAGAGTTTGGTATTTGCCTCACAAAATACAAGGAGTTCAACGGGAACACAGTCCTGGAGGGAGTTCTGTCATTTGTGGTTTTTCAGGGTCTACAAGAGAATGCACCAACCAGTCTTCATTCCCACATAACTTGCCCCCTTCTCCATAGCAACCTGATTCTGCACATTGCCCTGAAAACTATCCATTTAACAAGACACCTTTACATATAAGTGTCTGGTCACTGCACCGTGTCAGTGACAAACCATTTGGAAATCAATGGCAAAACCACATGGCGCAACCACAGATGATTTATCACACACCTGCACACCACAGCTCAGGGCCCACTACTCAGGAGGGTCCAACTTAATGGCATCTCTGTTCTACACCATTTTCATAAATCCCAGTCAATCAAGGCACTGTCTGGTACACTCATGATCAGCAAGAGGTGCTGACAATTTAAGCCACAGCCTCACACAGGGCCCAGAGTCTGATTCAGACATAACCATTTCCAAAACAATTCATCAAAGAGGCACAGGTGATGCCCATTCATTTCCATTTGAAAATTGTTTTCTTCTGGCTTTATAAAGGGGTGGCCTGAGGCAAAGAGGTTCCTGACATTCAGGGCAACAGAACAATAGTTAAGCAAAAGGCCCTAAGCCAGGTTTCACCATAGAGACTTTCCTGGTCACACCAATATCTGAGTTTTCTGGTGTGCTCGCCATTCCTTTCAGCTAACTAGTATATGGCCATGTCACAGAGCTTGGAGGTGGTACATATCTTGGACAAAAAACCATGAGCCTTTCTGGAGAGTTGCCAGAATTCAGGAAGAATTCAAGAACTTAGGATGATACTAGGTGTTGCCCATGGATAAGTCAAGCCTCAGTCCATTCATTAATTGGGCAGGATGAATGCTGTGAAGCTTTCTACTAGACAGGACACACTCATTGAGCCATTTTCTTTTCTAATATCTACAACTAAGGACACAGTGGGATACACAGACATAGAAACAGTCTCCTTGTCAGATGACTTACTAGAAACAGTCCACTCCAAACCAAACAAACCTCCTTTTTTACCTATTCTCAGAATATGAGACAAATCCACAAACTGACATCCACACACACAAAGTCACCTCCTTCCCCAAGTATGTCTGTGACTATCCGGAGTGTCCTCTGAGTAGTAGGCCATAGAATGTTCCCCAGAAATGGCCGGTCCTGTCTCAGATCTGGTCTCCTTGGCCAATTCTGTGAAGTTTTCAGGAGGCAGTGGTGAGCCATTTCCTGCCCTCTCAGGAAAGGACCCTCTTCAAAGCTTACTTGGCATTTGGCCACCCTCACATCAGTAGGTACCAAGAAAGACTGACTCTTTACTTGGTAAATCCAAACAAGTGAGCCCACTTGGACTGGGACTGGTACTGGCTCTTGGTGCCTGGCTTCCTGGATCACAAAATTCAGAGAGTTCCATTATGAAAAAAGTGAGGTGAGGTCACTTTCTTCAGAAAATGAATGAGGCCACTGTCTTGGCCACCACTTTGTCCTAACAGTTGCTTCCTAGTGTCTCAGGAAAAGGAGGTTGCCTCTATTTCCTGTGACACTTTCACAAGTTAGAATGGTATAGAAACATAGGCACCTGGGAACAGCTCTCCACACATGCCTGGTTTCATACATCTTCCCTACATTAAGAAGAGATAGGATGATTCAGACACATCCTTTCATCCTGATCGGGTTGTTTGCAAAGGAAGATGACTTTTGCTGTCTCAGGTCCTTCATAGCTGCCTACGTCTTCTCCAGGGATCATTTCTGCATGGATTTTGAGGTACTCAGCAGGTGGAAGATCTCCTAACTTCCTGTATTGTAATACAAACTTTGTCCCTGCTCTTCTGTAAAGTGAGATTGAGTGAACAATCTTAGTTTACTGAATGGTTAGGGTTAATAGCATGTTCGATTTGGGTTATGAATCATTTTGCTGGATGAATAATGATATTGGGAACCTGTGATATTTACAAGAACATGGAGGTGAAATATAAGTATGAAAACAGAAATCTAGGTAATATTTGAAGCCCAGAAGGACTTTGGGCCCTTGATTGGGATACTTAGCTTAAATTATGTTCTGTGTGACCTTTGCATTTTGTGTCCAGAATATTAGTGTGATAATATGTATATGTAGCTAAGGTGACATGAGTATTTCTTTCACCATTTCTGGTAGCAGTATTTTGAAAACTTATAAATTAGTACTGGGGATACTATTAGGTTTACCCTGTTTTGATGAATATAGAGATGATGCATTAATAGACCATACTGTGAATAAATTATATAACTGCTTCCAAATTTAAATAATGGATTGTATTGATATCTGAAAATATATAGAAAATCTTACATTGATATGCATACATTCATTCCAACCAGTTATATATCTAATTGTAATGTTAGGGTTATCATTTATCACGAATAGTGTGTGAGTTTTGCCTCAAAAATGATTATGGAATCGAAAACAATATGTTTAGAAAGAAGTCTAGTAAAAAGACCAGTCAAAAAACATGGAGGAACATATGTCTTCCGAAGGAGGAAGTGATTGAAAGTGAACCAAATGTTTATAAATTTGTGAACTTGTTAATGAAAGGAAATATCTTATGATGTCCATGAACTGAAGAAATAATAACGTACCAGGTTTGAATAAAAATGAACTTTAACAAACACAATAGAGACATTAGGAATTCTGGCAAAGTATAGTTCGCAGTGAAAGGTTAATAAAATAAGTACTTGTCACTTCCTGTTTTTCTGTATGCTTAACAAAACACTTTTGAAATATTGAGAACTGTTTGCTAATCTTATTCCCAGAATGTACTGTCCCCAATTGCCAAACTGCAGAATGTACTCCCTCAACCGGTTGCACGCAAACCGCTCACTCGCCCGGACCCATCAATAAACTTACCCCCCTGCCCTCTCCAAGGAAAATATATAAGCTCTGCTTAAGCTGTTCTCTGGGCTCTCTGCTCTATTCAAGTGAGCTCTGAGCCCCAGCATGCTGGACCCACAATAAACCCTTTGCTTTTGCATGAGACAGTCTCTTGGTGTTCTCTTCCCCCGATTGTCACCGGACCTTTACATATGGAGGTTCCACTGAGATCCGGCAGCGGTGGACAAGAGACCCCAACGAACTCCTCTCAGGGTAAGTAAGGTGCCTCTTTCTGGTCAGGTTTCAGGTCAGGGCTTGGCAAAATGGATGTCAATGAAGAGCGTGAGCTCTCTCCAACGATGGCTGACAGTCATGTCACAGAGCCACAGGCCAAGTCCCTGGGTGACGTCATAGAGGACTCAGAAAATTGAGGAACAATAGTCTCCATGACTCAGTGATATTTTGTTTCAGATTCGTTATTGCCAACCGATCAGGTTCTGCCAACTACTAAGTCCTGGTCTCAGTGTTGGACTTCCATATCCTGTCTTTATTGTCTTGTCTTGTCTGTGTCGTGTGTTGTTGCTTTTACTGTTTGTGTATCTTTCATTATGGGACAGAGCACTTCAATGCCTCTGTCTCTGACCCTTGATCACTGCACCAAAGTTTGCTTAAGGGATCAGAATCTTTCTTTTTTAGTAAAACGCTGGACCTGGCAGACTCTCTGTGCCTCAGAATGGCTCACCATTGGATTTGGATGGACCCTAGAAGGATCTTTCTACTTCCCACTAATTTAAAAAGTCAGAGATATTGTCTTTCAGCCAGGACCACACAGATACCTGTGAAGACAGATGGCCACTGCCTACCAACCCGGGGACGAGGGGAATCAACATCAATATCAAGAAAGAGACTTGTCTACATTAGACAACATCAGGTGTCATCCATGGAACCCCGCTGAAAGGGACCATAGAAGGTGCTACTTATAACACCTACAGAAGTAAAGGTAGACAGAATCACTTCCTGGATCCATACCTCTCATCTCAAGCCTGTGCTCTGTCCAGACTCTGGCTGGAAACTGTAAAAGACAGGTAACCCTTTCAAATTGTGTATTTGCCTTGTCAATAAGGCTATAGACTCTCCCCTTGACCACCAGTAGTCCTAACCCTCATCAGCCCATTCAGCAGCAATGGCTGATCACAAATCTTACTGGACAAGAAGTATGGTCTATCTCGCATACCGCCCACTTAAGGACATGGTTGCCATCTCTCCACAGAGACATTTGTCAGCTGGCTATAGGTCTTTTCCATTGGGATATCCCTGATGAAGTGGATCCCACTAAAATTCCATTAAATCCCTTCTCTACCATAGATAATGGAAACAAATATTATGGATGTAGGGACACGCGAGCCAGATGCAGTTTGGCTAGCCTAGATTACTATGTTTGCCTGGCGGACTATCAAAGCCACAAACAGTCACGGCTGTGTTGGGGGGAAGCCGACTTCTTCTGTAAGTCATGGGGATGTGAGCATTCAGGGACTGCTTGATGGAACCCAAACTCCTCATCAAATTCTGTACACAGCATTGGCCATATCCAATTAGATAACCAAAATTGATAGCCCCCAGAGGGGTCTCTAGATCCTCAAATTCTGCGTGACCTTTTTAACTTTTGCAAGTGCTCAAAAGTGTGAAAGGAGATTCCCCTATGTGGAGGCCTTTTCCCTCCTTTGCTCACATCCTGAACTATGCTTCTCCAATAGATCCTCACACTCAGCCATCTGCTCCATACTCTCTGCTCTTACTCTCACCTAAGCAACCTGATTTCTCCCCTCCAATTACTAGATCAAAAACCCAAACCTCCGCCCATTCTATGACCATTGCCCCCTTGTTCAGGTAGCAGGTACTGAGGTACACCTTAACCCACTCACTCCTCTCTTCTCTTGTCATTGCCTGCACCGGGTCCCACCAGGTCCTCTTACTAGCTAACACAAAGCTCAAACCAGCTGAGGAGAGCCCTCAGACCCTTATCGAAGATGTAATGTAAATGGCCTTTAAAGTTGCTTTGTCATCACTGAAAACAGGTTACTAAGTATTTAAAGTCCCTCACAGGCTTTTGGGGATACTAACTCCCATCTTACCCTCTGCTCTACCTGTTGTACTGCTCAAGATTTGTTCCTAGAAAAATCCAAAACCCCTTTCCCATTATTCTTTTACATCTCTCCTACCTCATTCTCAGATCCACAGAGCTGCTCATAGCCACGCCTTCCCCGTCTTCCCCCTCTGTACCAGGCCCACAGAAATGTCTTAACTGAACTTCTCCAGAAATCTTCAACATAGCTGAATTTAGGACTTTCAGAAAAAGAGTCCCTATAAAAAATTTCTAAGTACATAAACTTCCTCTTTTCGTGTTGCCCTATTCTACTTGGCCACTTTCTAAAAAAATCAGCAATCCTAAGCTAGACACCACCTTACTAGTTTTTCACAAAATATGTGAACAAGGCCTTGGCCTTGAGCTGAGGCTTCACAGAGATGGCTACATTTGTAAGATAAAGAAGTTACCAACTGGGCTCCATGGTAACAGTTGGGAGGGGGAAAAAATAAAGGGAATATAATGCTCTCCCTCACTCAGGTGTCCTTGAAAAGTTAACTTTCCCACAACAGAGGAAAAAAACAGAATACAAACTGCTTTTTGTGAACTGCTTAAGACTGTGAACTTCTGAGCCCCTTCCCTTATATGTTGGGTACAAAATTCTGAAAGTACCTAAACTTGGGGTTCCGGGGATTTAATTGATTACAACAGAAGTAATGCCCTCTGAATCTGGTTGCAAACAAATAGGACTGTTTTCCTGTCTTTGGTACTATCTTAGGTGCCTTGCCTTGTCCGTCCCTACAACAGTATAATTCTATATACTTAAAACATTGTTTATGTTTTCATGAAGTGGTCAACAGATGTGATTAATTGTGTAGTTGTGCAAATGTTTCCCAGAGTGCTCTATCAACACAGGTTCATTTGAAGATCAAATAGGGGGGGCATAAAACCTAGTTCCACTGGGAACATATATCACTCACTTTTGCGATCCTATTAGGAATACATGTTGCTGCAAGGGTGGGCACAAGAACCACTGCCTTGGTCCATGGGACAAAACAAATGACCCAAATAGAAGCAGCTATAGACCAAAACTTAAAGATATTAGAAACCTCCATAACAGCATTGCAGGAATCTTTAACCTATCTCTCTGAAGTTGTTTTACAGAACAGTCGAGGATTGGAACTCCTCTTCATGTGAGAAGAGGGCCTTTGTTTTGCATTGATGGAAGAATGTTGTTTTTATGCCAACCATATTGGAGTTGTAAAAAAATCTATGAGTAAATTAAAAAGATGACTTGAAGAGCGTCAACGACAGAGAGAGGCCAAAAAAGGGTGTTTTGAATCTTGGTTCACAAAGTTCCCCTGGTTAACTACGCATTTATCAACCCTGGCCGGTCCAATAATAATCCTCATATTATTGATAACTATTAAACCCTGCTTGCTCAACCATGTAATTTATTTTCTCCAAGCTCAAATTGGACAAGTTAAACTAATGGTAATACCCCACTAGCAGACATAGAATGTGACACCCCCCAATGATCATTTTTATGATTAAAAGTAGCCAGAAAAAGAAGTGTCGAATGAAAGGTTAATAAAATATGTAGTTGTCACTTCCTGTTTTTCTGTACGCTTAACAAAACACTGTTGAAATCTTGAGAAATGTTTGCCAATCTTGTTCCCAGAATGTGCTGTCCCCAACTGTCAAACTGCAGAATGTACTCCTTCACCAGGTTGCATGCAAATTGACCACTCGCCCTGACACATCAATAAGCTTCCCTCCCTGCACTCGCAAGGGAAAGTATTTAACCTCTGCTTAAGCTGTTCTCACGGCTCTCTACTCTTTTCAAGTGAACTCTGAGCCCCAGCATGCTGGACCCCCAATAAACCCTTTGCTGTTACATGAGATAGACTCTTGGTGGTCTCCTCTTCCGACACTCGACCGACCTTTACTTGGATGATTGAATGTAGAAGAGAACATCCAGTCAAAAAGGGATAGTCAGTGGGATTAGGAATATAGTCCGTAGGTTTAGGAAGAAGAATGAGTATAGGATTTGGACCAAAAGTTCTTTAGTAATAGGGTTTCGGTTAGAGAATGAATGTAAATGTCAGCACATGTGAAGAATGAATCACAATGATGAACTGGGGAAAATATGTAGGAAAGCAGATATCAATAGAGACATTAGGAAATCAGGCAAAGTATAAAGTGAGTGATAGGATTAGACATTATCAACAGGGTTGAGTTTCAATATATAATCTTAGGAAGAAACAAATATGTAGTCACCAATAGGATTGACATTTGAGAGTATTAGGCAACCTGGACATGAATGTTTTTAATAATACAGGTTCACTTTCTATTTAGCCTTTGGTACAATCATAAGTGTGACTTTTGCATTTTGTGTTCCGAATATTACTGTGATAAAATGTATATGTAGATGAGGTGACATGAGTATTTCTTCCACAATTTCTGGGAGCAATATTTTGAAGACGTATAAATTGAGGACTCTAGGATATGCCAACAAACAATTCTTACACAAACTTTTACCAATGTGGTTCCAAAGGTAGAGGTGCATACGCAAGGAATGCAAAGTGAACTAATTCTAACCAAAAAAAAAAAAGAAAAAAAAATTGATACTTTATCTTCCACTTCTTGTGCCACTCCTGTTTCAAATTACTTAGTCTTGACTGCATGTCTCCTGCAGAAATAATCAAAATCTCTGGAATACGTCTTTTGTTTGTTTTGCTTTTGCGGTGCTGCAGATAGAACCCAGGGCCTCCACATGCTTCGGAAAGCACTTGACTGCTAAACTACATCCATGCTCCCCACCCCCACTACTTTTTTGTTGTTTTGAGAAAGGGTCTTAGTAGCTGGGATTTCAGGCATGCACTATTGCACCAGACTCCTGAATATATCTTGCCACTACATTTAGATGCAGAATTGGCTCAACAATAAGAAATTAAGAGGGTGTGAATAAAATAGTAATAGTGAAGAACCACTAAGAATACAGAGAAAGCACACTAAACAATACCTTTTGTTCAAATGCAATCTCTTTTAAAAGATTTTTTAAATGGATGACAATAAACTTCTGAAAAACAGACACAAATATCTTTCCTATCCTTTGCCTGAATTTCAATACTTTAAATTTTATTTTAATTACAGCTTTACTGAGATACAAATTTATATACCATGCAATCTATTGTATCACATGTGTATCTATTTTATATCCAGTATGGTTATTTCAATAAAATGACACACTAACTTTTCTGAATGAGTAGAATTACTAGTTACTACTAGGGTTCAATTCCTAGCTTTGCAAAAGCAAACAAACAAACAAACAAAGTTGGCTAACGGATCATATATTCTAATATTCCTAGCATTTTTTCAGTACAAAAAGCTCACATTATGCCACAAAGGGATATGAAATAGAATTATATTTTTTCATCTGGGTATGCTAAAGACAAGTCTATTTAGAAAATTATGTTGTTTCAAATGTTGTTGAAAATAATATAAAAATACTTTAATAAAGAATGCAAAATAAAAAAAATAAATTAGTATTGGGGGTACAAAGAGGTGTACCCTCTGTCTATGAATATAGAAGTAATTCATGAATTGACAATACTGTGAATAAATAATATAACTGATTCCACATCAAATAATGGATTGATAGAATTGATATCTGAAAATATATAAGAAATCTTATATTGATATAGAATCATTCATTCCAATGAGTTATACATCTAATGGTAATATTAGGGTTATATTCTATCATGAAAGGTGTGTGAGATCTGCTTCAAAAGTGAGAATGGAAAAGGAAAATAATGTGTTTGGAAAGAAGTCTCATGAAAAGACCAGTAAAGAAACATAGAGGAATGCATGTGTTCTGAAGTAGAAAGTGATTGAAAGTGACACCAATGCAAATAATTTTGCTAACTTGTGGATGAAATACATATCCTATGATGTGAATAAACTGAAGAAATAGTAAAGTACCAGTGTTGAATAAAAATGAACGTCAAAATGTACATCATGTCCCATAGTAATCTACTTGGATTGATGTTAAACTGGGTCAGTTACTGTAGAAATATTAGGATTTGTATGCACCATTCACTGATGTTACTTGTCAGTACTAGAAAACAAATATGTATTTCAGGTGGATGAATAATTCTGAGAATAATCTTGTGAAAAGTTTATTATAAATCCACATACATGAATATGAATGAATTTAGGGTGTGTAAAAGAAGACAGAAGTATTTCATATATTTAAAAATTTGGAGAGTATATATATATATATATATATATATATATATATATATATACACACACACACGCACACACACACAAACAAACACATATACACACAGAGACATTGAAATGTAGCAATATATATGCCATTTGAAATTGATGTAGAAATACATATCGTCCAAAGATCCAAAAATATTTAATTTACTGAACATGGATTTGTGTATAATGTTGTTCAACTAGGAAGCTCCCCCTTAGGTTAAATTTTCAGTTCCAACAGCGTTTAGGAGGAGTGATCTCTTCTCATAATTTGTATCTGCCAAGTCAGCCACCTCACAAGAATGTACATTTGATACCAGGTAGGATTCTATATGTGCATATAAAAATGCATGTGCTGAATAGGCTACAGACAAACGGAGACAGGAATTCAAATACTTGTTAAATTTAAAAACACATGGACAACTATGTCAACAAAATATTGATTAGATTTATAACTCCTACACTATATAATGCAAAAGGCAAGTTCAACTATACACCATGCCTCCTCTGAACTTCTTGGATTTCTATTCGTTTGGGTTATTGTTCTCCATCATATTAGGATTAGTAGTCAGATTCTAGTAGGTTATGGGTTAGTGTCAGGAATTCAGTATTTCGAATGGAAAATTGGAAAATGAATCCAATGTGTATGCAAATATGTGCTACAAAAAAATCTTCCAACTCTCATCCACAACAATGCCTTGAAATTACCTTGACCCCAATTAAGACACAATTAGAAGAGAAGAGGTAGAAAATCTGTGAATATATATCTGTAGTGGAATATGCTCAGGAGTTCACAATTTTGGAGGTTGTAGAGCAGTTTCCAAAAGTAAGGGACAGGGTAAACACTCCACAAACATGGAGCTCTGTTGGCCAAAAGATTTCTTGAGGAACTGCCTCTGAGGGTGGGCACTTGAAATATATGTGTTTGTCAGAAGCTTTAGCTTCCTTTCTAGTGAGACCATCAAAGCTGGGTCTGTATCTATGTGACATGAAGATCTTGGTTTCTTATTTTCCAATGATACTGAGGCAGCAGTGCTGATTTCTCTCTTTGTATGTAAACTGTGGCCACTGGGGGCTAAGTGTCACCCCATGTGGACTCTGAAGCCATTTGTTCATCCTCCAACTTTTGTGGTGTTTCTTGCTGCTGAACTGGGACATTGGTATTTGCTTCACGAAATACAATGAGTTCAACTGGAACACAGTGCTGGAGGAAGTTCTGTCACGTGTTGTGGGTCACGATCTGCAGGAGAATGTACCAACCAGGCTTCAATACCAGATAGCTTGTCCCCTTAACCTCAGCAACCTGATTCTTAACATTACCCTGAAACCTCTCCATATAACAAGATGCCTTTACATAGAAGGGTCTGCTGGCTGCACCATGTCAGTCACAAGCCATTTGGAAGTCAATAGCAGATCCACATGGTCCCACCACAGATATTTTATCACACACTACTGCTCTAGGTCCACTACTCAGCAGGCTCTAACTTATTGGCATCGCTGTTCTAGATAATTTTTATGAAACTCAGTCAATAAAGGCCCTGGCTAGTATACTCATGATCAGCAACAGACCAATTAAGAGTTCTCCAGTGCCACCTGTTAATGGCCTCCACAGGGCTTTGAAGAACTCATTTGACCCAAAGAATGCCTAATCTCACTTGATGGAGGTCAGGAACCTTACAGAGGAAGGCAAGAGTCTTCATCCACAATTACTGATCTTTTTGCCATTTTGGTTTTGAATGCACACATGGGATCTTTCTTTAGATCCATCAGGTGCTGAGAATCTAAGCTATAGCCTCACATAGGACCAAGAGGCTGATTCAGACGCATCCCTTTCCAAAGCAATTAAGCACAGAGCCACAGTTGATGCCCATTTATTTCCATTTGAAAACTGTTTTCTTCAGGATTCACAAAGGGATGGCCTGAGGCAAAGACTTTCCTGACATTCAGGGCAACAGAACAATAGCAAAAGGCCCAAAGCAGGGTTTATCCACTGAGACTTTCCTGGACACACTGATATTAGAGTTTTCTGAGATGCTCGCCATTCCCTTCATCTATCTTGTACATGGCCATGTCACTCAGATTGGAGGTGGTACATATCTTGGACACAAAACAATGAGCCTATTCTTGAGAGTGACCAGAATTGAGGAAGAAATCAGGAACTTAGGAAGATTGCAGGTGTTGCCCATCCATAAGGCAAGGGGCAGTCCACTCCTAAATTGGGCAGGATGAATGCTGGGAAGATTTCTACTAGACAGGACACATTGATGCATTCTTTTTTCTAAGGTCTACAACCACGAACACAGTGGGTTACAAAGACATGCAAAAAATTGCCTTGTCAAATGACTTACTAGAAGCAGTCCACTCCAAACCAAACAAACCGCCTTTCCTACCTATTCTCATAAGAAGAGACTAAACCACAAAATCACACACACACGCGCAAACGCACCTCCTTCATTCAAGTAGGTCTGTGACTATCTGGAGTGTCCTCTGACTGGTGGGCCATACTATGTTCCCCCAAAAGGCCTGTCCTGTCTCAGATCTGGTCACGGTGAACCACTACCTGCTTTCTCAGGAAAGGCCCCTCTTCAGAGCTCTCCTGGCATTTGAAATCCTCATATCAGTAGGTACCAAGGAATACTTAGTCTATCCTTGGTTTTTCCAAACAATGGAGCCCACTGGGACTGGAACTGTGACAAGGTCTTGGTATTCTCTGTCTTCCTGGAGCCCAAGGTCAGGGAGTTTCTTCACCAAGGAAGTGAGGTAGGTCACTTCATTCAGGAACTGAGTGAGTTTACTGCCTTTGCAACCACTTTGTCCTAACAGGTGATTGCAAGGTTCCCATGAGGTGGAGGCTGCCCCTACTTCCCGAGACAGTTTCGACAGTTAGAATGGTATATCAACCATAGGAATCCGGGAACAGCTCTCCACACAGGCCTGGTTTGGTCCCTCTTCTCTACATTAAGAAAAGATAGGCTGATTCAGACACAATGCTTCATCCTGAGTACGTTGTTTGCCATGGAAGATGACTTTTGCTCTCTCAGGTCCTTCATAGCTGCCTATGTCTTCTCCAGGGATCGTTTCTGCTTAAAACTTTGAGGATCTCAGCATCTGGAAAATCCCCTACATTCCTGTATTGTAAGACCAACTCTGTCGCTGCTCTTCTGTAAAGTTAGATTGAGGGAACAGTGTTTGGTTAGGCTTAATAACAGGTTCAATTTGGATTAAGAATCATTCTGAGCGATGAATAATGGTATTGGGAATGTGCGATATTTACAAGAATATTTAGGTGAAATATAAGTATGAAAACAGAAATCTAGGTAAAATTTGAAGCCCAGAAGGGCATTGGGCCTTTAATTGGGATACTTAGCTTTGACTTACGTTCTGCACAGATGTCTTAAATAAATCCATATACATTGTCATAGGACCTTGTACCTTGGATGATTGAATGTCACGAGAATATCCAGTCAAAAAGCTATAGTCGGTAGGATTAGGAAAAGTGTCGGTAGGTTTAGAAAGAATAGTGATTATAGGTTTTGGAGGAAATGTTTTTAGCAATTGGGTTTCGGTTAGAAAGTGAATTTAAATGTCAGCACATGTGAAGAGTCAGTCAAAATGATAAACTGGGAAAATATTTAGGAAAGCAGAAATCAATAGAGACATTAGGATATCAGGCAAAGTATAAAGTGAGTGATACGATTACACATTTTCAACAGGTTGAGGTTGAATATATAATCTTAGGAGGAAACAAATATATAGTCACCAATAGGATTGACATTTGAGATCGGTAGCAACCTGGACAGGAATATTTTTAGTAATCCATGCTCACTTTTCATTTAGGTTTTGGTACAATCATAACTGTGACCTTTGCATTTTGTTTCCAGAATATTACTGTGATAACATGTACATGTAGATCAGGTGACATGAGTATTTCTTCCACCATTTCTGGGAGCAATATTGTGAAGACGTATAAGTTAGTACTGGGGGTACAAATAGGTGTACCCTGTGTCTATGAATATAGAGATAAGATAATGCATGAATAGACCATACTGTGAATAAATAGTATTACTGGTTCCAACTTTGAATAATGGATTGAATTGATAAATGAAAATATAGAAGAAATCTTATATTGATATATATACATTCATTAAAACCAAATATACATCTAATGGTAATATTAGGGTTATGGTTAATCATGAAGAGTGTGTGAGTTTTGCTTCAAAAATGATTAAGGAAATCGAAAAAGAAACGTCATGAAAAGATCAGTCAAGAAACATGGAGTTATACATGTGTTCTGAAGCAGGAAGTGATTGAAAATGAAACAAATGCCTATTAATTTTCGAATTTCTAGATGAAATATATATTTTATGATGTGCATAAACGGAAGAAATTGCAATGTACCAGTGTTGAATAAAAATGAATTTCAAAATACACATCATGTCCCATAGAAATCTATTTGCATTGATGTTAAACTGGGTAAGTTACTGCAGAAATACAAGGATTTGTATGCACCATTCACTGAAGATAGTTCTCAGTACGAGGAAACAAATATGTTTTTCAGGTGTGTGAATATTCCTGGGAATAATCTCGTGAAAAGTTGATTAAAAATCCACATACATGAATATGAATTATTTTAGGGAGTGTATAATAAGACACATATTTCATATTTTGAAAAATCTGGAGAGTATGTATACACACACACACACAAACAGACTTTAAAAAGTAGGAATATATATGCCAATTGAAATTCACCATGAAATATATATCATCCACAGATCAGAAATATTTATTTTACTGAACATGGGTTTTTGTGTAAAGTTGTTCAACCAGGAAGCTCACCCATTGGTTGAAGTTTCAGTTCCAGCATCATTTAGGAAGAGTGAACTATTCTAACAATTTGTATCTGCCAAGTGAGCCATCTCACAAGAATGTACGTGTGATTCCAGGTAGGATTCTATATGTGCATATAAAATTACATGTGCTGAATAGGCTGCAGAGAAAGGGAGTCAGGTATTCACATATTTGTTAACTTTAGAAATACATGGAGAAATATTTCAACAGAAAATTGACTAGATTTATAACTCCTACCCTATATAATGCAAAAGGCAAGTCCCACTATACAACATGCATCCTCTGAACTGCTTATATTTCTATTCTGTTTGGGTTTTTATTCTCCATCATATTAGGATTAGTAGTCAGAGTCTAGTAATGTAGTGGTTAGTGTCATGGATTCAGTATTTCTAATGGAAATTTGGAAAATGAATCCAATGTGTATGTAAATATATGCTACACAAAAATCTTCCCACTCTCATCCAGAAAAATTCCTTGACATTACCTTCGCACCAAGAAAGACACAATTAGAGGAGAAGAATTAGAAAATGTGTGAATACATATATTCAATGAAAAATCCTCAGAAGTTCACAACCTTGGAGGTGGTAGAGGAGTTTCCAAAAGTAAGGGACAGGATAAACACTCCACAAACATGGAGCTCTGCTGGCCTAAAGACTTCTTGAGAAATGCCTCTGAGTTTGGGCACTTGAAATATATGTTGTTTTCAGGAGCTTTAGCTTCTTTCTAGTGAGACCATCAAAGCTGGGTCTGCATCTATGTGACCTGGAGGACATGGCATCTTATTTTTCAATGAACATGAGGCAGCAGTGCTGGTTTCTCTCTTGGCAGGTAAACTGTGGCCACTGGGGGCTAAGTGTCTCCCCGTTTGGACTGTGAAGCAATTTGGTCATGATCCACTTTTCGTTGTGTTTCTTGCTGCTGCACTGGGAGTTTGGTGTTTGCTTCATGAAATACAAGGAGTTTATCTGGGACACAGTGCTGGAGGGAGTTCTGTCACGTGTGGTGGGTCAGTGTCTGCAGGAGAATGCACCAACCAGGCTTCTATCCACATAGCTTTCCCCCTTGACCATAGCAACCTGATTCTGAACACTGCCCTGAAACCTCAGCATATAACAAGTTGCCTTTACATAGAAGGGTCTGCTGCCTGCACCATGTCAGTCACAAGGCATTTGGAATCCAATGGTAGATCCTCATGGCCGTACCACTGATGTTTTATCACACACCTGCCCACCACTGCTCTAGGTCCACTTCTCAGCAGACTCCAACTTACTGGCATCTGTGTTCTACACCATGTTAAAGAAACCCAGTCAATCTAGGCACTGTGGTATACTCATGATCAGCAACAGGACATCCAAAGGTTCTCCAGAGCCACCTGGTCATGGTAATTTTAAAAATTTTATGATATTTATGTAACCATTTTCAAGGATGAAGTTGGAGGCATTGTGGGTTTCAATTATTCAGAAACCATTAAATGGTGAGGAATCTCATTTTAATGAAAGCCCTGGAGAACTCTCACAGGCAAGGCTTCCCAAATAGTGGCCAAAACGTCACTTGAAGCCAGGCCCATAGAGGTCTAAAATGTGAGGTCCATGTGTGTTTTGCCTCTCAATTGTGGCTGCCA
Organism: Callospermophilus lateralis; assembly: GCF_048772815.1. NCBI lineage: Eukaryota > Metazoa > Chordata > Mammalia > Rodentia > Sciuridae > Callospermophilus > Callospermophilus lateralis. Next base: position 998,987 of record NW_027514428.1, read on the forward strand.
AGTCTTTCAGAATAAAATTATGTGATTCTCTGGCTGAGATTCCCAGTGAACTGTGGAAAGTCCCCCTGGGACTAGATCTCAGCTTCCAATGGCGACTCTCATGCATTGCCTCCGAAAATCTTAACACAATTCTTCTCTGAGGTCAGTTCAAGAACTGAGTCTCTAAGGGGAATCACACCAGAATTCAACCCAGGTTGAACCAGTAATCTCTCACAATTAAAACCTAAACACTCCCACATGACCCTCATCTTCTTCCATATAGACACTCATCATAACCTCTGGCTGGAGGTTTCCATGAGGGCACAGCCCAAGACAGTGTCCAAAATAAGCTTCCTTGTCCCTCATTTGCCTAAAGTCACGTTTGCCTGGACACCCTTCCTATGAACCAGGAGTGATCAAATAGGCCTGACATTTATACTGCTCCACTTCTCCAATTTGAGGCCTACTGACTGAGGGGTTTAAATTCTTTTTGGGAATTGGACGCATGAGAAAACACAAGAACTATGGGCAAGCCACTGCAGAGCTTTGAAGAACCCATTTGACACAAAGAATCCCTATACTTCCTTGATGGAAGTAAGTGCTCTACCAGAGGAAGGCAAGAGACTTCATCCACAATGACTCTACTTTTAGCCAATTTGGTTTTGGATGCACATGTGGAATCTTTCTTTAGATCCATAAGGTGCATAGAATCTAAGCCACAGCCTCACACAGGGCCAAGAGGCTGATTCAGACACATCCCTTTCCAAAGCAATTAAGCAAAGAGCCACAGGAGATGCACATTTATTTCCAATTGAAAAGTCTTTTGTTAAGGCTTCCAAAAGTGTTGGCCTGAGGAAAACACCTTCCTGACATTCAGGGCAACAGAAAAATATGTATGCATAAGGCCCAAAGCAGGGTTTCTCCACTGAGATATTCCTGGTCACACTGCTATCTGAGTTTTCTGAGATGCTCGGCCATTCCATTTAGCTATCCAGTACATGGCCATTTCACAGACCTTGGAGGTGGTACATATCTTGGACACACAACCATGAGTCTATTCTTGAGAGTGACCAGAATTGAGTAAGAAATCAGGAACTTAGGAAGATTGCAGGTGTTGCCCATCCATAAGGCAAGCCGCAGTCCATTCATAAATTGGGCAGGATGAATGCTGGGAAGCTTTCTACTAGACAGGACACATCCATTGATGCATTCTCTTTTCTAATGTCTACAACCACTAACACAGTGGGATACACAGACATAGAAAAACTCGCATTGTCAAAGGACTTAGAAGAATCAGATAATTCCAAACCAAACAAACCTCCTTTCCTACCTATTCTGAGAACATGAGAGAAAACCACAAACCCCACCCAAACTCACAAATTCAACTTCTTCCCCCAAGTAGGTCTGTGACTATCCGGAATGTCCTCTGACTTGTGGGCCATTCTGTGTTCTACCGAAATCGCCTGTCCTGCCTCAGATCTGGTCACCTTGGCCAACTCTGTGAAGTTGTCAGGAGCCAGTGTTGAGCCACTACCTGCTTTCTCAGGAAAGGCCCCTCTTCAGAGCACTCCTGGCATTTGGCCATCCTCACATCAGTAGGTACCAAGAATGACTGACTCTGTCCTTGGTAAATCCAACAAGTGAGCCCACTGGAACTGTGACTGGGACTGGCTCTGGGTGCCTGGCTACTTGGATCACAAGTTCAGAGAGTTCCATCACCAAGGAAGTTAGGAAGGTCATTTCTTCGGGAACTGAATGAGGTCACTGCCGTGGCAACCACTTTGTCATAACACTTGCTTCCAAGGGTCCCATGAGATGGAGGCTGCCCCTAATTCCTGATACACTTTCAAAAGTTAGAATGGTATACCAACCATAGGTACCCAGGAACAGCTCTCCACACAGGCCGTTTTGCTCCATCTCCTCTACGTTAAGGATAGAGAGTCTGATTCAGACTCAACCCTTCATCCTGACCAGGTTGTTTTCCATGGAAGATTACTTTTGCTCTCTCCGGTCCTTCATAGCTGCCTACATCTTCTCCAGGGATAATTTCTGCATTGACCTTTGAGGTTTTCAGCAGGTTGAAGATCCCCTACATTCCTGTATTGTAAGAACAAATCTGTCCCTGCTCTTCTGAATACTTAAATTGATGGAACAATGTATGGTTAGTGTTATTAACATGTTCAATTAAAACCAAAACACTACCACATGGCCCTTATATTCTTCCATATAGACACTCATCATTACCTCTGGCTGGAGGTTTCCACAAGGGGCGAAGCCCAAGACAGTGTCCAAAATAAGTTCCCTTGCCCCTCATTTGCCTAAAGTCTGGGTTTCCTGGACACCCTTCCTGTGAACCAGGATTGATCAAATAGGCCTGCCATTAATAATGCTCTTTTTCTCCTTTTTGAGGCCTACTGAACGTGAGGTATTGATTCTTTATGTGATTTGGAGTCATGTGAAACCCAAGCACCTTTTCTCGTCTTTGAAGAACTCATTAGACCCAAAGGATCCCTATTCGTACTTGATGGAGGTGAGGAGCCTAACAGAGGAAGCAAGAGACTTCATCCACAATGTCTGATCTTTTTGCCATTTTGGTTTTGGATGCACACATGGGATCTTTCTTTAGATCCATCAGGTGCTGAGATTCTAAGCCACAGCCTCACACACAGCCGAGAGGATGATTTACACACATCCTTTTCTAAAGCAATTAATCTAAGAGCCACGGGTGATGCTCATTCATTTCCATTTGAAAGCAGTTTCTTCAGGCTTCACAAACTGGTGGTCTGAGGCAAAGACCTACCTGACATTCAGGTCAACAGAACAGTAGGTAAGCAAAAGGCACAAAGCAGGGTTTCTCTACTGAGACTTTACTGGTCACACTGATATCTGAGTTTTCTGAGATCCTCCCCATTCATTTCAGGTATCCAGTAAATGGCCATGTCACAGAGCTGGGAGGTGGTACATATCTTGGACAAAAAAAAATGAGCCTATTCTGGAGAATGGCCAGAATTCAGGAAGAAAACAGGAACTAAGGAAAATAGTAGGTGTTGCCCATCGATAAGGCAAGCAACAGTCCATTCATAAATTGGGCAGGATGTGTGCTGGAATGCTTTCTACTTGTTAGGACACATGCATTGATGCATTCACTTTTCTCATATCTACAACCACCGACAAAGTGGGATACACAGACATAGAATCACTCACCATGTCAAATGACTTATTAAAAACAGTCCACTCCAAACCAAACAAACTGCCTTTCCTACCTATTCTCAGAACATGAGACAAAACCATAAACTCACATCTACACCCACAAAGGCATATCTTTTACCCACATAGGTCTGTGAGTAACCAGAGTGTCCTCAGACTGATAGGCCATACTATGTTCCCCCGAAATGGCCTGTCCTGTCTCAGATCTGGTCTCCTTTACCAACTCTCTAAAGTTTTCAGGAGCCATCGGTGAGTCACTACCTGCTTTCTCAGGAAAGGCCCCTCTTCAGAGCTTTCCTGGCATTTAGTGATCCACAAGAAAGACTGACTCTGTCCTTGGTAAATCCAAACAAGTGAACCCACTGGGAAAGGGACTGGGACTGGCTCTTGGTGCCTGGCTTCCTGGATCCCAAGTTCAGAGGGTTCCATCACCAAGGAAGTGAGGTAGGTCACTTCCTTCAGGAACTGAATAAGGTCACTGCCTTGGCAACCACTTTGTTCTAACATTTGCTTCCAATGGCTCCATGACATGGAGGCTGCCCCTACTTCCTGTGTCACATTCACAAGTTAGAATGCTATACCAACCATAGGCACCCGGGAACAGTCAGAGTCTACTAGGGTATTGCTTACTGTCAGGAATTCAGTATTTCAAATAGAAAATAGGAAAATGAATCTAATGTGTATACAAATATATGCTAGACAAAAATCTTCCCACTGTCCTCTACAACAATGCCTTGATATTTCCTTCACCACAAGTAAGACACAATTAGTGGAGAATAGTTTGAAAATCTGTGAATATATATCTGGAAAAAAAATGAATGGAGTTCACAACCTTGGAGGTGGTAGAGGAATTTCCAAATGTAAAAGAAAGGATAAACACTCCACAAACATGGAGCTCTGGTGGCCTAATAAATTTTTGAGAAACTGCCTCTGAGTTTGGGCCCTTGAAATATTTGTTGTTGTCAGGAGATTTAGCTTCCTTTGTAGTGAGACCATCAAATCTGGGTCAGCATCTATGTGACCTGGATGACATGGTTCCATATTTTCTATTGAACATGAGGCAGCAGTTCTGAATTCTCTCTTTGTAGGTAAACTGAGGCCACTGGGGTCTAAGTGTCTAACCGTGTGGTCTGTGAAGCCATTTGGTCATACTCGAATTTTTGTGGTGTTATTTACTGCAGTACTCTGAGTTTGGTATTGGCTTCATGAAGTACAAGGAGATAAACTGGGACACAGTCCTAGAGGGAGTACTCTCATGTGTGGTGAGTGAGGGTCTGCAGGAGAATGCACCAACCAGGTTTCTATCCCAAAAAGCTTGCACCCATGTTCATAGCAACCTGATTCTGAACATTGCCATGAAACCTCTCCATATAACAAGATCCCTTTATTTGTAAGGGTCTGCTGGCTGCACCATGTTAGTCACAATCCATTTGGAAGCCAAGGGAAGATCCATGTGGCCCCACGACAGATGTTTTATCATACACCTGCCAACCACTGCTCTAGGCCCACTACTCAGCAGGCTCCAACTTTCTGGCATCTCTGTTCTACAACATTTTCATGAAACCCAGTCAATCAGGGCACTGTCTGGTATACTCGTGATCAGCAACAGACATCCAAAGATTCTCTAGTGCCACCTGTTCATAGGAATATCAAAAATTTTATGGTGTTTATCTAGCCAATTTTCAAGGATGAAGTTGGAGGCACTGTGGGTTTCAATTCATTCAGGAACCATGAAATAGTGAGGAAGCTCATTTCAATGAAAGCTCGGGACAACTCTCACAGGCAAGGCTTCCCAAGGAGTGGCCAAAAGGTCACATGAAGCCAGGCCCATTGAGGTTTACAATTGAGGTCCATGTGTGTTTTGACTCTCAACTATGGCTGCTAAGTCTTTCTGAATAAAGTCATGTGATATCCTGGCTGAGAATCCCAGTGCTCTTTGGAAAGCCAACCTGGGCCTAGATCTCAGTCTCCAAGGGCAACTCTCATGTGTGGCCTCCTAAATTCCAAACACAATTCATTCTAATACGTCGCTGAGATCTGTTCCAGAACTCAGTCTCTAAAGGGAATCACACAAGTGTTAAAGCCCAGGTTGACCCTGGAATCTTTTCCAAAAGTAACACAAATGACCACAATTAAACCAAAACACTCCAACATGGCCCTCATCTTCTTCCATATAGACAGTCATAATAAACTCTGGTTGGAGGTTTCCATGAGGGGCGCAGCCCAAGACAGTGTTCAAAATAAGCTCACTTGCCACTCATTTGCCTAAAGTCAGGGTGGCATGGAAACCCTTCCTGTGAACGAGGGGTGATCAAATAGGCCTGCCATTAATACTGCTCTACTTCTCCAATTTGAGGCCTACTCTCTGTGGGGTATAGATTCTTTATGAGAATTGGGGTCATGAGAAAACCCAAGAACCTATGGGCTACCCTCTGAAGGGATTTGAAGAACCCATTTGAGTGAACCAAGGAGTTGGATCAAAAGACTTTAGATATAGGGTTTTGGTTAGAGAGTGAATGTAAATTTCAGCATATGTGAAGAGTCAGCCACAGTGATGAACTGGGGAAAATGTGTAGGAAAGCAGATATCAAGAGAGATATTAGGAAATCAGGGAAAGTACAAAGAGAGTGATAGGATAAGACATTTTTAACAGGGTTGAGTTTGAATATACAATCTTAGGAAGAAACAAATATGTAGTCACCAATAGGAATGATATTCGAGATCATTAGTGAATCAGGACATGGATGTTGTTAGTAATACATACTCACTTTCAATATAGGCTTTGGTACAATCATAAGTGTGACACTTGCATTTTTTGTCAGGAATATTACTGTGATGAAATGCATATGTATATCAGGTGACTAGAATATTTCTTCCACCATTTTTGAAAGCAATATTTTAAAGGCTTATAAATTAGTATTGGAGATACAAATAGGTATACCCTGGGTCTATGAATATAGAGATGATTCTTTAATAGACCATACTGTGAATAAATAATATAACTGGTTCAAAATTTAAATAATGGATTGAATTGATATCTGAAAATATACAAGAAATCTTACATTGATATACATACATTCATTCCGAACAGTTATACATCTAATGATAATATTAGTGTTACGGTTTATTATGAAGAGTGTGTGAGTTTTGTTTCAAAAGTAATTATGGAAATCGAAAATAATGTGTGTGGAAAGAATCTCATGAAAAGAACAGTCAAGAAACATGGAGGAATACATGTCTTCTCAAGTAGGAAGTGATTGAAATTGAACCAAATGCCTATAAATTTGTAAAATTGTGGATGAAATGATATATCCTATATTGCCCATAAACTGCAGAAATAGTAATGTACCAGTGTTGAATAAAAATGAACTTCAAAATACACATCATGTCCCATAGGTGTCTACTTGCATTGATGTTAAACTGGGTGAGTCACTGTAGAAATATTAGGATTTCTTAGCACCATTCCCTGAAGTTAGTTTTCAGTACTAGGAAACAAATATGTATTTCAGTGGATGTATATTTCTAAGAAAAATCTTGTGAAAAATTGATTATATATCCCCATACAGGAAAATGAATGAATTTAGGCAGTGTATAGTAAGACACTTATATTTCATATTTTGAAAATCTGGAGACTATATATATATAGACACAAACACACACACATTATAATGTAGCAATATATATGCCAATTGAAATTCATCATGAAAAATAACTCATCTGCATATCAAAAAATATTCATTATACTGAACATGGATTATGTATAATGTTGTTCATCTAGGAAGGTCACCCATGGGTTGAATTTTTAGTTCCAACAGCCTTTAGGAGAAGTGATCTCTTCTCACAATTTGTATCTGCCAAGTCAGCCACCTCACAAGAATGTACGTGTGAAACCAGGTAGGATTCTATTTGTGCATATAAAAATACATGTGCTTAATAGGCTAAAGAGAAAGAGAGACAGAAATTCACATATTTCTTAACTTTAAAAACACATGGAGAATTATTTCGACAAATAATTGACTAGATTTATAACTCCTACCTTATATCATGCAAAAGGCAAGTACAACTACACACCATGCCTCTTCTGAACTGCTTGTATTTCTATTCTGTTTTGGTTATTTTTCTCATCATATTAGTATTAGTAGTCAGAGTCTATAAGGGTATGGGCTAGTGTCAAGGATTCAGTATTTCGAATAAAAAATTGAAAAATGAATCCAATGTGTATGCAAATATGTGCTACAAAAAAATCTTCCTTCTCTCATATAGAACAATGACTTGACATTACCATTGCCGCAAGTAAGTCACAATTAGAGGAGAAGAGTTAGAAAATCTGTAAATATATATCTGCAATGAAAATGCTCAGGAGTGCACAACCTTGGAGGTGGTAGAAGAGTTTCCAAAAGTAAGTGACATGGGAAATACTCCACAGACATGAAGATCTGCTGGCCTAAACACTTCTTGAGAAACTGCCTTTGAGGTTGGGCACTTGAAATATATGTTGTTTTCAGGAGCTTTCGCTTCCTTTATAGTGAGACCATCTAAGCTGGGTCTGCATCTATGTGACCTGGAGGACATGGCATCTTATTTTCCAATGAACATGAGGCAGCAATGCTGAATTCTCTCTTTGTAGGTAAACTATTGCCACTGGGGGCTAAGTGTCTCCCCGTGTGGACTGTGAAACCATTTGGTCATCTTCCACTTTTCGTGGTGTTTCTTGCTGCTGCACTGGTAGTTTGGTATTGGCATCACGAAATACAAGGAGTTCAACTGGGACACAGTGCTGGAGGGAGTTCTGTAACGTGTGGTACGTGTACCCTGGTCTACAGTAGAATGCACCAACCAGGCTTCTATCCCACATAGCTTGCCCCCTTGATCATAGCAACCTGATTCTAAACATTACTCTGAAACTTCTCCATATAACAAGATGCCTTTATATACAATGGTCTGATGGCTGCACCATGTCTGTCTCAAGACAATTGAAAGTCAATGGCAGATCCACATGGCCCCACCACAGATGTTTTATCACACACCTTCCCACCACTGCTCTAGGCCCACTACTCTGCAGTCTCCAACTTTCTGGCATCTCTGTTCTAAACATTTTCATGAAGCCCAGTCAATCAAGGCACTGTCTGGTATACTCATGATCAGCAAAAGTACATCAAAAGGTTCTCCAGTGCCAACTGGTCATGAAAATTTCTAAACATTCATGGTATTGATCTAGACAAATTTCAAGGATGAAGGTGGAGGCACTGTGGGTTTCAATTCATTCAGGGACCATTAAATGTTGAGGAAGCTCATTTCAATGAAAGATCTGGAGAACACTCACAGGCAAGGCTTCCCAAAGAGTGGCCAAAAGGTCACATGAAGCCAGGCCCATTGAGGTCTACAATGTGAGGTCCATGTGTGTTTTGACTCTCAACTATGGGTGCCAAGTCTTTCAGAATAAAATCATGTGATATCCTAGCTGAGATTCTCAGTACTCTTGGGAAAGCCACCCTGGGCCTAGATCTCAGTTTCAAAGGGAGACTCTCATGTGTGGCCTCCTGAAATCGCAACACAATTCATGGCAATACTTATCTGAGGTCAGTTCCAGAACTCATTCTCTAAGGGGAATCACACCAGTGTTCAAGCCCAGTTGGACCCAGTCATCTCTTCCATCTGCCACACAAATGACCACAATTAAAACCAAAACACTCCCACATTGTCCTCATCTTCTTCCACATAGACACTCCTCATAACCTCTGGCTGGAGTTTTTCATGAGGGGCACAGCCCAAGACAGTGGCCCAAATAAGCTTTCTTGCCCCTCATTTGCCTAAAGTCAGGGTGGCCTGGACACCCTTCCTGTGAACCAGGAGTGATTAAATAGGCCTGCCATTAATACTGCTCCACTTCTTCACTTTGAGGCCTTCTTACTGTGGGGTTTAGTTTCTTCTTTTTTAAAAAAAAATTGAAATTTAATTGGAAAGTTAAAAAAAAATTGTATTGCAGAATATTAAATTTCTTATGCAAAAGCCTTTATCTTGTTTGTGAGGGAAACCTTGATGCCTTGCCAATCTGGTTATATGGAGACACTGAAAATTTTCTGTTACATACTACATGGATGAATGGCTACAGCACATCGTTTTTTCAAACTGAAAGGCAGATAACAGCAAGTAAGATAACAAATAAAAGCCAATTTTATTAAAAAATAAAGTTGTAAAATGTCTCAAATATTGGAAATTAAATTCCTTTTTTTTTTTCTTTTTTTTGGTTGTTCAAAAGCTCATGCTATATCATCTTTCATACATTTGACTCATTTGGGTTATGAACTCCCATTTTTACCCCAATACAAATCGCAGAATCACATCAGTTACACACTCACGTTTTTACATAATGGCATATTAGTGATTGTTGTATTCTGCTACCTTTCCTATCCCCTACTATCCCCCTTCCCTTCCCAACCATCTACCCTCTATACCTCATCTGCTATTGTGCAATTCTCTCCCTTGTTTCCCCCCCTTTCCCCTCACAACCTCTTATATGGAATTTTGTGTAACATTTAGTGTCTCCTACCATTTCCATATGCTTTCCATTCTCTCTCCCTTTCTCTCCCCCCCACTCATCTCCATTTAGTGTTAATATTTTCCTCATGCTCTTCTTCCCTGTTCTGTTCTTATTTGCTCTCTTTATATCAAAGAAACATTTGGCATTTGTTTTTTAAGGATTGGCTAGCTTTGCTTAGCATTATATGTTCTAATGCCATCCATTTCCCTTCAAATTCAATGATTTTTGTCATTTTTTAATGCTGCATAATACTCCATTGTGTATAGATGCCCCTTTTTTATCCATTCGCCTATTGAAGGTCATCTAGTTTGGTTCCACAGTTTAGCTATTATGAATTGTGCCGCTATGATCAGTGATGTGGCAGTATCCCTATAGTGCGCTCTTTTAAGATCCTCAGGGAATAGTCCGAGAAGTGAGATAGCTGGGTCAAATGGTGGATCCTTTTTCTGCTTTCCCAGGTATCTCCATACTGCTTTCCAAATTGGCCTCAACATTTTGCAGTCCCACCAGCAGTGTACAAGTGTACCCTTTTCCCCACATCCTCGCCAACACTTATTGTTGTTTGATTTCATAATGGCTGCCAATCTTACTGGAGTGAGATGGTATCTTAGGGTGGTTTTGACTTGAATTTCCCTAACTGCTAGAGATGGTGGGCATTTTTTCATGTTCTTGTTGATGGATTGTATGTCCTCCTCTGTGAAGTTTCTGTTCAGGTCCTTGGCCCATTTGTGGATTAGTTTATTTGTTATCTTATTGTTTAATTTTTGAGTTCTTTGTATATTCTAGATATTAGGGCTCTATCTGAAGTGTGAGGGGTAAAAATTTGTTCCCAAGATGTAGGCTCTCTATTTACCTCTCTTATTGTTTCTTTTGTTTCGAAAAAAACTTTTTAGTTTAAGTAAGTCCCATTTGTTGATTCTTGTTATTAACTCTTGTGCTATGGCTGTCCTATTAAAAAATTTGGAGCCCAACCCCACAGTATGTACATCGTAGTCAAATTTTTCTTCTATTAGATGCAGTGTCTCTGATTTTATATCTTGCTCCTTGATCCATTTAGAGTTAACTTTTGTGCATGGCGAGAGAAAGGGATTCATTTTCATTTTGTTGCATATGGATTTCCAATTTTCCCTGGACCACTTGTTGAAGATGCTATCCTTCCTCCATTGCATGCTTTTAGGCCCTTTTTTCAAATATAAGAAAGTTGTACTTTTGTGGATTGGTTTCTGTGTCCTCTATTCTGTACCATTGGTCCACCTGACTTTTGTGATACCAGTACCACGCTGTTTTTGTTACTATTGCTTTGTAGTACAGTTTGAACTCTGTTATCACAATACATTCTGATTCACACTTCCTGCTTAGAATTGCTATTGCTATTCTGTGTCTATTGTTTTTCCATATGAAATTCATGATTGCTTTATATATTTCTACAAGAAATGCCATTGGGATTTTGATTGGCATTGCATTTAACCTGTAGAGAACTTTGGGTAATATCGCAATTTTGATGATGTTAGTTCTGCCTATACATGAACAGGGTACATTTTTCCATCTTCTAACATCTTCTTCTATCTCTTTCTTTAGAGTTATGTAACTTTCATTGTATAAATCTTTCACCTCTTTTTTTAGGTTGATTCCCAAGTATCTTATTTTCTATGAGGATATTGTGAATGGAGTGGTTTTCCTCATTTCAATTTCAGAAGTTTTGTTGCTGATATACAGGAATGCCTTTGATTTTTTCTTGTTGATTTTATATACTGGCACTTTGCTGAATTCATTTATTAACTCTAGCACTTTCTTTGCATACCCTTTAGGGTTTGTTAAATATATTATCATGTCATCCTCAAATAGCGAATATTTAAGTTCTTCTTTTTCTATTTTTATGCCTTTAATTTCTTTTGTCTGTCTAATTGCTCTGGCTAGTATTTCAAGAACTAAACTGAATAGAAGTGGTGATAGAGGGCATCTCTGTCTTGTTCCAGATTTTAGAGGGAATGCCTTCAGTTTTTCTCCATTTAGGATGATGCTAGCCTGAGGTTTAGCATATATAGCTTTTACCATGTTGAGGTAAGTTCTTGTTATCCCCAATTTTTATAGTGTTTTGAACATAAAGGAATGCTGTACTTTGTCAAACGCTTTATCTACATCTATCGAGATGATCATATGGTTTTTGTCTTTAAGTCTATTGATGTGGTGGATTACATTTATTGATTTCCATAAATTGATCCAGGCTTGCATCCCAGGGATGAATCCTACTTGATCATGAAGCACAATTATTTTGATATGCTTTTGTATTCAATTCACCATGATTTTATTGAGAATTTTTGCATCCAAGTTTATTAGAGGTATTGGTCTGTAGTTTTCTTTCTTTGAAGTGTCTTTGTCTGGTTTTGGAATCAGGGTGATGTTGGCCTCATAGAATGAATTTGGAGGAACTCCTTCTTTTTCTATTTTTTGAAATTGCTTGAAAAGTATTGGTATTAATTCTTCTTTGAGGGTTTTGTAGAACTCCACTGTATACCTATCCGTTCCAGGGCTCTTTTTGGTTGGTTGTCTTTTGATGGTTTCTTATTTTTCTTCCTTTGTTATTGGTCTATTTAAATTGTGGGTGTCTTCCTGACTCAATCTGGGCAGATCATATGACTTAAGAAATTTATCGATATCTTCTTTATCTTCTATTTTATTGGAATATAGGGTTTCAAAATACTTTCTAATTATCTTCTGTGTTTCTGTAGTGTGTGTTGTGATATTTCCATCTTTATTCCATATGTTAGTAATTTGAGTTCTCTCTCTTCTTCTCTTCATTAGCATGGCTAAGGGCCTGTCGAACATATTTATTTTTTCAAAGAACCAACTCTTATTTATTTCAATTTTTACAATGTAGATTTTTTTTTCAATTTCATTGATTTCTCCTCTAATTTCAATTATTTCTTGTCTTCTACTACATTTGATGTTGTTTTGCTCTTCCTTTTCTAGGTTTTTGAGGTGTAGTGTGAGTTCATTTATTTGTTGTTGTTTTTTTCTTTTTTTGAGGAAAGAATTACAAGAAATGAATTTCCCTCTTAAAACGGCTTTCATTGTGTCCCATACAATCCGGTATGTTGTGTCTCTATTGTCATTTGTCTCTAAGAATTTTTTTATCTCCTCCTTTATGTCTTCTGTAACCCACTGATCATTCAGTAACATATTGTGCATTTTCCATGTGATGTAGAATTTTTCCTTCCTTTTTTTTTCATTGATTTAAAGTTTCAATCCATTATGATCAGATATGGTGCATGGTATTATCTCCATACCTTTATATTTACTAAGAGTTTCCCTATTGCATAATATATGGTCTATATTGGACTAGGATCAATGTGCTGCTGAGAAGAACGTGTATCCACTTGATGATGGTTGATATATTTTATATATGTTGGTTACGTATGTTGGTTACGTCTAGGTTATTGATTGTGCTATTGAGTTCTATAGTATCTTTATTCAGCTTTTGTCTGGAGGAAGGCAAGAGACTTCATCCACTATGACTGCCCTTTTTGCCATTTTAGTTTTGGATGCACACATGGGATCTTTCTTTAGATCCATCAGGTGCTGAGAATCTAAGCCACAGGCTCACACAGGGCCTAGATGCAGATTCAGAAACATCCCTTTCCAAAGCAATTAAGCAAAGAGCCACAGGTGATGCCCATTTATTTCCATTTGAAAACTGTTTTCTTCAGTCTTCACAAAGGGGTTGCCGGAGGCAAAGACCTTCCTGACATTCAGGGCAACAGACAGGGAAGCAAAAGGCCCAAAGCAGGGTTTCTCCACTGAGACTTTCTTGGTCACACTGATATCTGAGTTTTCTGAGATACTCGCCATTTCCTTCAGCTATCCAGTACATTGCCATGTCACAGTGCTTGGGGTGGTACATATCTTGGACACAAAACCATGAGCGTATTCTAGAGAGTGGCCAGAATTCAGGAAGAAAACAGGAACTTAGGAAGATGGCGAGTGTTGCCCATTTATAAGGCAAGCTGCAGTTCATTCATAAATTGCACAGGATGAATGCTGGGAAGCTTTCTAGTAGACTGGACAAATCCCTTGATGCATTTTCTTTTCTAATGTCTACAACCACGGACACAATGGGATATATAGACACAGAAACACTCGCCTTGTCAAATGACTTACTACAAACAGTCCACTCCAAAACTAACAAACCACCTTTCCTACCTATTCTGAGAACAGGAGACAAAACAACAAACCCACAACCACACCCACAAAGGCACCTCCTTCCCCCAGTAGGTCTCTGACTATCCAGAGTGTCCTCTGACTGGTGGGCCATGATATATTCCCCCATATTGGGGTGTCCTGTCTCTGATCTGGTCTCCGTGGCCAACTCTGTGATGCTGTCAGAAGCCAGCGATGAGCCACTACCTGCTTTCTCAGGAAAGGCCCCTCTTCAGATCTTCCTGGCATTTGGCCAACCTCACATCAGTATGTACCAAGAAAGACTGACTCTGTCCTTGGTAAATCCAAACAAGTTTGACCACTCGGACTTGCACTGGGACTGGCTTTTGGTGCCTGGCTTCCTGGATCCCATGTTCAGAGAGTTTCATCACCAAGGAAGTAAGTTGAGTTCATTTCCTTCAGGAACTGAATGAGGTCACTACCCTGGCAACCACATTTTCCTAACAGTTCCTTCCGAGGGTCCCATCAGATGGAGGCTGCACCTACTTGCTCTGACATTTTCACAAGTTAGAATGGTATATCAACCATAGGCACCCGGGATCAACTCTCCACACAGGCCTGGTTTGGTCCATCTTCACTACATTAAGAAAAGAGAGGCTGATTCAGACACATCCTTTCATCATGACCAGGATGTTTTCCATGTAAGATGACTTTTGCTCTCTCAGGTCCCTCATAGCTGCCTACATCTTCTCCAGGGATTATTTCTGCATGGACTTTTGATGTTGTCAGCTGGTGGAAGATCCCCTACCTTCCTGTATTGTAAGACCAACTCTGTTCCTGCTCTTCTGTAAATGAGATTGAGGGAACAGTGTATGGTTAGGGTTAATAGCATGTTCGATTTGGGTTAGGAATAATTATGCTGGATGAATAATGGTATTGGGAACCTGTGATATTTATAAGAATATAGACGTGAAATATATGTATGAGAACAGAGATCTAGGAAAGATTTGAAGCCCAGATAGGAATTGAAACCACGATTGGTATACTTAGCTTGAATTATGTTCTGCACCGAGGTCTCAGATAAATCGATATACAATGGCATAGGACCGTGTACCTCGGATGTTTGAATGTAGAATTTAACATGCAGTCAAAAAGGGATAGTCTGTAGGATTAGGAAGATAGTCAGAAGGTTTAGGAAGAATAGTGAGTATAGGAGTTGGACCAAAAGTTCTTTAGCAATAGGGTTTCAGATAGAGAGTGAATGTAAATGTCAGCACATTTGAAGTTACAGTCACAATGATGAACTGGGGACAATATGTAGAAAAGCAGATATCAATAGGGACATTAAGAAATCAGGCATAGTATAAAGTGAGTGATAGGATTAGATATTTTCAAAAGGCTTGAGGTTGAATATATAATCTTAGGAAAAAACAAATATGTAGTAACAAAGAGAATTGACATTTGAGAGCATTACTCAACCTGGACAGATGTTTTTAATAATCCATGCTCACTTTCCATTTAGGCTTTGGTACAATCATAACTGTGACCTTTGCATTTTGTGTCCAGAATACTACTGTGATAAATGTATATGTAGATCAGGTGACATGAGTCTTTCTTCCACCATTATGGGGAGCAATATCCTGAAAACTTATAAATTAGTACTGGGGATACGAAAAGGTGTACCCTGTGTTGATGATTATTCAGATGATGCATGAATAGACCATATTGTGAATAAAGTATATAACTGGTTCCAACTTTAAATAATGGATTGAATTTGCATCTGAAAAAAATATATGAAATCTTATATTGATATACATACATTCATTCCAACCTGTTATATATCTAATGGTAATATTAGGGTTACAGTTTATCATGAAGAGTGAGTTTTGCTTGAACAATGATAATGGAATCGAAAATAATGTGTTTAGAATGAAGTCAAGTGAAAAGACCAGTAGAGAAATATGGAGGAATACATGTGTTCTGAAATAGTAAGTAATTGAAAGTGAACCAAATGCCTATAAATTTGTGAAGTTGTGAATGAAAAAAAATATATCCTATGATGTACATAAACTGAAGAAATTTTAATGTACCAGTGTTTAATAAAAATGAACTTCAAAATACACATCATGTCCCATAGAAATCTATTTGCATTGATGTTAAACTGGGTCAGTTACAGTAGAAATATTAGGATTTGTAAGCACCATTCACTGAACTTAGTTTTCAGTAGTAGGAAACCAATATGTATTTCAGGTGGTTGAGTATTTCTTAGAATAATCTTGTGTAAAGTTGATTATACACCCAAATACATGGATACGAATGAATTTAGGGAGTGTATAATAAGATACATATATTTCATATTTTGGAAATTCTGGAGAATATATATATATATATATATATATATATATATATATATATATATATATATATATATATACACACACACACAAATACACACACAAACACACACACACAAATTAATATGTAGAAATATATATGCCAATTGAAATTCATCATAAAATATAATTCAACCACATATCCAAAAATATTCATTTTACTTAACATGGATTTATGTATAATGTTTTTTACTAGGAAGCTCACCCATAGGTTGAATTTTCAGTTCAATCAGTATTTAGGGGGAGTCATCTCTTTTCACAATTTTTATATTCCAATGTCAGTGAGCTCACAAGAATGTACGTGGGATACCAGGTAGGATAGTATATGTGCATAAAAAATACATGTGCTGAATAGGATACAGAGAAAGAGAGACAGGAATTTACATATGTGATAACTTTAAAAACTCATGAAGAAATATTATAATAAAAAGTTGACTAGATTTAAAACACATACTCTTGATAAAGCAGAAGGCAAATACAAGTATACACCATGCTTCCTATGAAAGGACTGTATTTCTATTCAGTTAGGTTTCTTTTTCTCCATCATATTAGGATTAGTAGTCAGATTCTAGTAGGGTATGGGTTGGTGTCAGGGATTCAGTATTTCAAATGGAATATAGAAAAATTAATCTAATGTGTATGCAAACATGTACTACAGGAACAACTTCCCACTCTCTTCCAGAACAATGGCTTGACATAACCATCACTCCAAGTAAGACACAATTAGAGGAGAGGAGTTAGAAAATCTGTGAATACATATGAGAAATGTAAAATGCTCAGAAGTTCACAACACTGGAAGTAGAAGAACAGTTTCCAAAAGTAAGGGAGAGGGTAAACACTTCACAAACATGGAGCTCTGCTGGCCTAAAGACTTCTTGAGAAACTTCCTCTGTGGTTGGGCACATGAAATATTTGTAATTGTCAGGAAATTTAGTTTCGTTTGTAGTGACACCATGAAATCTGTGTCTGCATCTATGTGACCTGGAGGACATGGTTCCTTATTTTCTAATGAAAATGAGGCAGCAGTTCTGAATTCTCTCTTTGTAGGTAAACTGTGGCCACTGGGAGCTAAGTGTCTTCCCGTGTGGTCTGTGAAGCCATTTGGTCATGCTCCAATTTTCAGGGTGTTTCTTACTCCTGAACTGGGAGTTTCGTATTAGATTCATGAAATACAAGGAGTTCAACTGGGACACAATGATAGAGGGAGTTCTGTCACGTGTGGTTTGTCATGGTCGACAAGAGAATGTACGAACCAGGCTTTAATCCCACATAGCTTTTCCACTTGACTATAGCAACCTGATTCTGAACATTGCCCTGAAACCTCTCCATATAAAAAGATGCCTTTACATATAAGGGTCGGCTGCCTGCACCATGTCAGTCGCAAGTCTTTTGGAAGCCAATGGAAGATCCAGGTGATCCTACCAAAAATATTTATTTACACACCTACAGTCCACTGCTCTATGCCCACTACTCAGCAGGCTCCAACTTACTGGCATCTCTGTTCTACAACATTTTCACGAAACCCAGTCAATCAAGGCACAGTTTGGTACCATCATGATCAGCCACAGGACATTCAAAGTTTATCCAGTGCCACCTGGTCATGGAAATTTCAAAAATTTCATGGTATTTATCTAGCCATTTTTCAAGGATGAAGTTGGAGGCACTGTGGGTTTCAATTAATTCAGGAACCATTAAATGGTGAGGAAGCTCATTTCAATGAAAGCTCTGGAGATCACTCACGGGGAAGGCTTCCCAAAGAGTGGCCAAAAGGTCACATGAATCCAGGCCCATTGAGGTATACAAAGTGAGATCCATGTGTGTTTGTATTCTCAACTAAGGGTCCCAAGTCTTTAAGAATTAAATCATGTGATATCCTGGCTCAGAATCCCCGAGCACTGTGGAAAGCCATCCTGGGCCTAGATCTCAGATTACAAGGGTGATTCTCATGCGTGACCTCCTAAAATCCCAACACTATTTTTTGCAATACTTCTCTGAGGTCAGTTCCAGCACTCAGTCTCTAAGGGTAATCACACCAGAGTTCAAGCTCCGGTGGACACAGTCATCTCTTCCAACTACCACACAATTGACCACAATTAAAACCAAAACACTCCCATATGGCCCTCATCTCCTTCCATATAGACACTCATCATAACCTCTGGCTGGAGGTTTCCATGAGGGGCGCAGACCAAGACAGTATCCACAATAATCTACCTTGCCCCTCATTTGCCTAAAGTCAGGGTGGCCTGGACACGCTTCCTCTTAACCAGGAGTGATCAAATAGGCCTGATGTTAATACTGTTCTGCTTGTCCAATTTGAGGCCTACTGACTGTCAGATATTGAGTCTTTATGTGAATTGGAGTCATGAGAAAACCCAAGCACCTATGGGCTAGCCTCTGCAGGTTTTGAAGAACTCGTTTGACCCAAAGGATTCCTATTCTCACTTGATGGAGGTCAGGAACCTTACAGTGGAAGGCGAGAGACTTCATGCCAATGACTGCTCTTTTGGCCATTTTGGTTTTGAATGCACGCATGGGAAATTTCTTTAGATCCCTCAGGTGCTGAGAATCTAAGCCACTGCCTCATACAGAGCCAAGGGGCTGATTCAGACACATCCCTTTTCAAAGCAGTTAAGGAAAGAGCCACATGTATGCCCAATAATTTCCATTTGAAAACTGTTTTCTTCAGGCTTCACAAAAGGGTGGCCTGAGTCAAAGACCTTCCTGAAATTCAGGAAAACAGAACAATAGGTAAGCAAATGGTCCAAAGCAGGGTTGCTCCACTGAGAATTTCCTGGTCACACTGATACTTGAGTTTTCTGAGATGCTTGCCATTTCTTTCAGCTATCCAGTACATGGCCAGTCACAGAGCTTGAAGGTGGTACATATCGTGAACAAAAAACCATGGTCCTATTCTGTAGAGTGGCCAGAATTCAGAAAGAAAACAGGAACTTAGGAATATAGCAGGTGTTGCGCATCAATAGGGCAAGCTACAGTCCATTCATAAATGGGGCAATTTGAATGCTGAAAAGCTTTCTACTAGACAGGACACATCCATTGATGCATTCTCTTTTCTAATGCATACAACCACGGACACAGTGAAATACTGAGACATAGAAACACTCGCCATGTCAAAAGACTTACTAGAAACACTAAACTTCAATCCAAACAAACCGACTTTAATACCTATTCTAGGAAAATGAGACAAAACCACAAACCCACAACCACACCCACAAAGGCACCTCCTTCCCCCAAGTAGGTCTGTGACTATCCAGAGTGTCCTCTGACTTGTGGGCCATAATATGTTCCCCCAAATTGGCCTGTCCTGTCTCAGATCTGGTCTCCTTGGCCAACTCTGTGAAGTTCTCAGTAGCCAGCGGTGAGCCACTACCTGCTTTCTCAGGAAAAGCCCCGCTTCAGAGATTTCCTCTCATTTGGCCTTCCTCACATCTGTAGGTACCAACAAAGACTGACTCTGTCCTTGCTGAATCCAAACAAGTGAGACCACTGGGACTGGGACAGGGACTGGCTCTGGGTGCCTGGCTTCCTGGATCCCAAATTCAGAGAGTTCCATCACCAAGGAAGTTAAGTGAGGTCCCTTCCTTCAGAAATTGAATGAGGTCACTGTCTTGGCAACCACTTTGTCCTAACTGTTGCTTTCAAGGGTCCCATGATACAGAGGCTGCCCCTACTTTCTGTGACACTTTCACAAGTTAGAATGGTATATCAACAATAGGCACCCAGGAATAGATCTCCACACAGGCCTAGTTTGGTCCAACTTCTCTACGTTAAGAAGAGAAGCTGATTCATACACAACCTTTTATCCTGACCAGGTTGTTTGCCATGGAAGATGACTTTTGGTCTCTCAGGTCCTTCATAGCTGCCTACCTCTTCTCCAGGGATCATTTCTGCATGGACCTTTGAGGTTCTCAGCAGGTGGAAGATTCCCTACATTTCAGTATTGTAAGATCAACTCTTTCCCTGCTCTTCTGTAAAGTTAGATTGAGGGAACAGTGTATGGTTATGGTTAATAACATGTTCGGTTTGGGTTAGAAATCATTCTGCTGGATGAATAATGGTATTGGGAACTTGCTATGTGTATAAGAATATATAGGTGAAATCTATGTATGAAAACAGAAATCTAAGTATGATTTGAAGTCCAGAAGGGCATTGGGCTCTTGATTTGGATATGCAGCTTGAATTACGTTCTGCAGAGGTGTCTCAATTAAATCGATATACAATGCCATAGGACCTTGTACCTTGGATGAATTAATGTAGAAGGAACATCTAGTAGAAAAGGGATAGTCCGTAGTGAAAGGTTAATAAAATAGGTACTTGTCACTTGCTGTTTTTCTGTATGCTTAACAAAACACTGTTGAAATCTTGAGAAATGTTTGCTAATCTTGTTTCAAGAATGTTCTGTTCCCAACTGCCAAACTGCAGAATGTACTCCCTCACTCAGTGTCATGCAAACCGCCCACATGCCCTCACCCATTAGTAAACTTCCCTCTCTTCCCTCTCCAAGGAAAGTATATAAGCTGTGCTTAAGGTGTTCTCAGGGCTCTCTGCTCTATTTAAGTGAGTTCTGAGCCACAGCATGCTGAACCCCAAATAAACCCATTGCTGTTGCATGAGACAGACTCTTGGTGGTCTCTTCCTTCGACACTCGCCCGACCTTTACATATTGAGGTTCCACCGAGTTCTGGCAGTGGCAGACGAGAGACCCCAATGGGCTCCTCTCGGAGCAAGTAAGGCGCGTCTTTCTGGTTTCAGGTTTCATGTTAGGGCTTGGCAAAATCTCTGGCGATGAAGAGCCTGAGCTCCCTCCGAAGGTGGCTGAGAGACGTGTCACGGAGACACAGGGCAGCTCCCTGAGGGACGCCGCAGAAAACTCGGGAAATTAAGGAACAATAGGCTCCTCAACTCAGTGATATTTTGTTTCAGATTCGGTATTGTCATCCCATCGGGTTTTGCCGGCTACTCATTCCTGGTTTCAGTGTTTGACGTCCATTGCCTGTGTTTATGGTCTTGTCTTATCTGTGTCATGTCTCCTTGCTTTTGCTGTTTGTGTACCTTTCATTATGGGACAGAGCAGTTCAATGCCTCTGTCCCTGACCCTTGATCACTGGAACAAAGTCCGCTTAAGAGCTCAGAATCTTTCTTGTTTTAGTAAAATGCTGGACCTGGCAGAATCTCTGTGCCTCAGAATGGCCCACCTTTGAATTCGGATGGCCCCTAGAAGGATCTTTCTACTTTGCACTAATTTAAAAATTCAGAGATATTATCTCAGCCGGGGACACATAGCCATCTGGATCAACAGCCATATATCTTGACTTGGCAGAACATCTGCAAATCTCCTCCTCCATGGGTGAAGCCTTTCCTTGCCCCTGCCTCTGCTCCTACTCCTTCCCCCATGATCTCTCAAACCCTCTCAACCTCCTCCTCCTCCACCCCCTGTTCTCCCTGAGTCACAGATTTGACTCTACTGGACTCTTCTTCCCTTACTAATCCCCTGCCCTTGTCCCCTAACCCACAACACCCTCAAATGGATTTCCCTGCTGCTGACTCAGCCTCTTTACCATTGGAGGAAGCTAAGCCGGTAATAGGGTCTGATAATGGACCGGTGTTCATGGCCCAGGTAAGTCAGGGGTTAGCCAGGAACCAGGGAATTAATTGGAAGTTATATTGTGCTTATAGATACCCGAGTTCAGGACAGGCAGATAGAATAAATTGAACCATTAAAGAGACCTTAAGAAAATTAAACTTAGAGAACAGCATAAAAGATTGGACTGTGCTCCTGCCTTATGCAATGTTTCATGCAAGAAATACTCCCTCTGTTTCTTTGAGTAACCTTAGCCCCTGTGAAATTCTCTATTGTTGCCCTCCTGCAGTAAGGGACCTAAGCCCGACTCAAAGACCTAACCATTCCATCCACACCCCCTTGCTTGACAGACTTAAACCTCTAAAAAGAACTCAGTGATACCTGTGTAAACAGCTGGCCACTGCCTATCAAACTGAGGACAAAGGGACTCCACATCGATATCAAGTAAGAGACTTCATCTACGTAAGACGACATCAGGTATCATGCTTGAAACCCCGCTGGAAAGGACCATAGCCGGTGCTACTTATAACACCTCCAGTGGTAAAGGTAGACGGAATCAATTTCTGGATCCATGCCTCTCATCTCAAGCCTGCGCCCTGTCCAGACTCTGGCTGGAAACTGGAAAAGACTGGTAAAACCTTCAAATTGCATATTCGCCATGTGGATAAGTCTGTGGACTCTCTCCTTGGCCACAAGTAGTCCTAAGCCACATCAGCCCATTCAGCAGTGATGGCTGATCACAAATCCTACTGGAAAAGAAGTATAATCTATCTCGCATACAGCCCCCTGAGGGACCTGGTGGCCATCACTCCTCCCAGACATTTGTCAGCTGGCTATAGGTCTTACCCATTGGGATATCCCTGATGAAGAGGATACCACTAAAATTCCATTAAATTACTTCTGTACCATAGATAATGGAAACAAACATTATGGATGAAGGGACATGCAAGCCAGATGCAGGTTGGCTAGCCTAGATTACTATGTTTGCCGGGCAGACTCTCAAAGCCACAGTCACGGCTGTGTGGGGGGAAAGCCGACTTCTTCTGTAAGTCATGGGGATGTGAGCAAACAGGGGCTGCCTGATGGAACCCAAACTCCTCATCAAATTCAGTACACATCATTGGCCATATTACCAATTAGATAAGAAGAACCGATGGCCCCCAGAGGGGTCTCTAGATCCTCAAATTCTGCGTGACCTTTTCCCTCCTTCACTCACATCCTGAACTATGCTTCTCCAATAGATCCTCACCCTCAGCCTTCTGCTCCAGACACTCTGCTGTCACTCCCACCTCAGCAACCTGATTTCTCCCCTCCAATTACTAGATCAAAAACCCAAACCTCTGCCGGTTCTCAGACCATTGCCTCCTTGCTGAGGCAGCAGTTACTGAAGTACCCCTCCACCCACTCACTCCTCTCTTGTCCTGTCAGTGCCCACACCGGGTCCTGCCAGGTCTTCTTACCAGCTAAACCAAAGCTCAAAACAGCTGAGGAGAGCCCTCAGTCCCCTATCTAAGATGTAATAAAAATGGCCTTTAAAGTTGGTTTGTCATCACTGAAAACAGTTTACTAATAATTAAACGTCCCTCATATGCGTTTTGAGATACTCACTCCCATCATCCTCTCTGCTCTACCTGTTCTACTGCTCAAGTTTTTGTTGCTAGGAAAATCTCAAACCCGTTTCCCATTATTCTTTTACATCTCTCCTTCCTCATTCTCAGATCCACGGAGCTGATCTCAGCCCACCTTCCCCGTCTTCCCCCTCTGCACTAGGCCCACAGAAAAGTCTTAACTGACTTTCTCCAGAAGTCTTCACCATAGCTGACTTTAGGACTTTCAGCAAAAGAGTCCCTATAAAAGAGTTCAATGTAGATAAACTTCCTCTTTTCGTGTTGCCCTGTTCTACTTGGCCAGTGGCTAAAAAAATCAGCACTTCTCAGGTAGACACCCTTTTACTAGTTTTTCACAAAATATGTGAACAAGGCCTCTGTCCTTGAGCTGGGGATTCACAGAGATGGCTACATTTCTAAGATAAAGAAGTTACCAACTGGTCTCCATGGTAACAGCTGGCAGGGGTAAAATAAGAAAGGGAAGAAAAAGCTCTCCCCCTCCCAGGTGTCCTTTAAAAGTTAACTTGCCCAGAACAGGGGAAAAACAGGAACAAATACTGCGTTTTTGAACTTCTGCAGACTGTGAGCTTCTGAGCACCTTCCCTTACATGTTGGGTACAAAATTCTGAAACTACCTAAACTTGAGTTTCAGGGGATTAATTGATTACAACAGAAGCAATGCCCTCTGAATCCGGTTGCAACCAAATAGGACTGTTTCCCTGTCTTTAGTGCTATCTTAGGTGCCTTGCCTTGTCCGTCCTTACAACAGAATAATTCTATATACTTAAACCTTGTTTATATTTTCATGAAATGGTCAACAGATGTGATTAATCGTGTAATGGTGCAGATGTTTCCCAGAGTGATATATTATGAAGCAGGTTCATTTGAAGATCAAATAGGGGGACATACAACCAGGTTCCACTGGGAGCATATATCCCTCACTTTAGCCATCATATTAGGAATAGGATTTGCTGTACGGGTGGGCCCAGGAACCACTGCCCTTGTCCATGTGACACAATAAATGACCCAATTAGAAGCAGCAATAGACCAAAACTAAGATATTAGAAACCACCATCAGAGCTTTGCATGAAACTTTAACCTCTCTTTCTGAAGTTGTTTTACAGAACAGTTGAGGTTTGGACCTCCTCTTCATTAAAGAAGGGGGCCTTTGTGCTGCATTGAGGGAAGAATGTTGTTTTTATGCCGAACATACTGGAGTTGTAATAAAATCTATGAGTAAATTAAAAAGACACATTAAAGAGCATCAACAAGAGAGAGAGAGACCTAAAAAGGGTTGTTTGAGTCTTGGTTCACACAGTGCCCCTGGTTAACTACGTTTTTATCAACCCTGGCCTGTCCAATAATAATCCTCATATTATTGATAACTATAAAACCCTGTTTTCTCAACCGTGTAATTTCTTTTCTCCAGGCTCAAATTGGACGAGTTAAACGTATGGTAATACCCCACTAGGAGACATAGAATGTGAAACCCCCCAATGATAATTTTTATGATTAAAAGTAGCCAGAAAAAGAAGTGAGAAATGAAAGGTTAATAAAATAAGTACTTGTCACTTCCTGTATTTCCCTATGCTTAACAAAAAACTGTTGAAATCTTGAGAAATGCTTGCAAAACTTGTTCCCAAAATGTGCTGTCCCCAACTGCCAACCTACAGAATGTACTCCCTCACCCAGTTGCATGCAAACTGCCCACTCGTCGTGACCCATCAATAAACTTCCCTCCCTGCCTTCTCCAGGGAAAGTATACAAACTCTACTTAAGCTATTCTCAGGGCTATCTGCTCTATTAAAGTGAGCTCTGAGCCCCAGCATGCTGGAAACCCAATAAACCTTTTGCTGTATCATGAGTACTCTGTTGGTCGTCTCCTTCTCCGAAGCTTGCCCAACATTTACTTGGATGATTGAATGTAGAAGAGAACATTCAGTGAAAAAGGTATAGTTGGTAGGATTAGGAAGATAGTCAGTAGGTTTAGGAAGAAGAGT
Source organism: Callospermophilus lateralis (assembly GCF_048772815.1). Classification (NCBI taxonomy): domain Eukaryota; kingdom Metazoa; phylum Chordata; class Mammalia; order Rodentia; family Sciuridae; genus Callospermophilus; species Callospermophilus lateralis. The sequence goes on from NW_027514428.1 coordinate 1,024,471, forward strand.
GAGTATAGAATTTAGAACAAAAGTTCTTTAGCAATACGGTTTCAGTTAGAGAGTGAATGTAAATGTGAGCACAGTTGAAGAGTCAGTCACAATGATGAACTGGGGAAAATATGTAGGAAAGCAGATATCAATAGAGACATTATGAAATCAGGGAAATTACAAAGTGAGTGACAGGACTAGATATTTTGAAAAGGATTGAGTTTGAATATATAATCTTAGAAAAAAACAAATATGTAGACACCAATAGGATTGAATTTTGAGAGCATTAGGCAAATTTCAGGTGCATGAATATTTCTGAGAATAATCTTGTGAATAGTTGATTATAAATCCAGATACATGAACATGAATGAATTTAGGGAGTGTATATGAGACACATATATTTCATTTTTTGAAATATCTGGAGAGTGTGTATATATATATATATATATATATATATATATATATATATATATACACACACACACACAAAACGCACACAGACAAAAAAGTAGCAATATATATGTCAATCAAAATTCATCATATAATATATATTATCCACAGATCTAAAAATATTCATTTTACTGAACATGGATTTATGTATAATGTTGTTCAACTAGAAAGCTCACCCATATGTTGAATATTCAGTTTCAATGGGGTTTAGTAGCAGTGATCTTTTCTCTCAATTTGTATCTGCCAAGTCAGCCACCTCACAAGAATGTACGTGTGGTACCAGGTAGCCAACCTGATTCTGAAAATTGCCCATAAACCTATCCATATAACAAGATGCCGTTACATATAAGGGTCTGCTTGCTGTACCCTGTCAGTCACAAGGCATTTGCAAGCCAATGGCAGATCAACATGGCCCCACCACACATGTTTTATCACACACCTTCACACCACTGCTCCAGGCCCACTAATGAGCAGGCTCCAACTTACTGGCATCACTGTTCTACACAATTTTCATGAAACAAAGTCAGTCAAGGCACTGTCTGGTACACTGATGGTCAGCAACAGGATATCCAAAAGTTCTCCAGTGCCACCTGGTCATGGGAATTTCAAAAATTTCATGGTATTTATCAAGCCATTTGTCGAGGATGAAGTTGGAGGCTCTTTGGGTTTCAATTTATTCAGGAACCATTAAATGTTGAGGAAGCTCATTTCAATGAAAGCTCTAGAGAACACTCACAGGCAAGACTTCCCAAAGTGTGGCCAAAAGGTCACATGAAGCCAGGCCCATTGAGGTCTACAATGTGAGGTCCATGTGTGTTTTGACTCTCAACTGTGGCTGCAAAGTCTTTCAGAATAAAATCATGTGATATCCTGGCTGAGATTCCCAGTGCTCTGGGGAAAGCCACCCTGCACCTAGATCTCAGGTTCCAAGGGCGACTCTCATGCATGGCCTAGTAAAAACCAAACACAATTCATGAAAATACTTCTCTGAGGTCAGTTCCAGAATTCATTCTCTAAGAGGAATCACAACAGAGTTCAAGCCCAGGTGGACCCAGTCTTTTCTTCTAAGTGCCACACAAATTACCACAATTCCAAACAAAACGCTCCCACATAACCCTTTTCTTCTTCCATATAGACACTCATCATAACCTCTGGATGGAGGTTTCCATGAGGGGCGCAGGACAGGACAGTGTCCAAAATAACCTCCCTTGCCCCTCATTTGCCTAAAGTCAGTGTGGCCTGGAAATCCTGACTGTGAAACAGGAGTGATCAAATCGGCCTGCCGTTAATACAGCTTGGCTTCTCCAATTTGAGGCCTACTGACTGTAGGGTTTAGATTCTTCATGTAAATTGGGGTCATGAGAAAACCCAAGCACCTATGGGATAGCCTCTGCAGGGCTTTGAAGAACTCTTTTGAAACAAAGGATCCCTATTCTCACTTGATGGATGTCAGGAACCTTAGAGAGGAAGGCGAGAGTCTTCATAAACAATGACTGCTCTTTTGGTCATTTTGGTTTTTAATGCACCCATGGGATCTTTCTTTAGATCCATCAGGTGCTGAGAATCTAAGCTACAGCCTAACACAGGGCCAAGAGGCTGATTCAGACACATCCCTTTCCAAAGCAATTAAGCAAAGAGCCACAGGTGTTGCCCATTCATTTCCATTTGAAAACTGTTTTCTTCAGGCTTCACAAAGGGGTGGCCTGAGGCAAAGAACTTCCTGACATTCAGGGCAACAGAACAATAGGTAAGCAAAAGGCCCAAAGCAGGGTTTCTCCACTGAGATTTAATGGTCACACTAATATCTGATTTTTCAGAGATGCTCGCCATTCCTTTGAGCTATCCAGTACATGGTCATGGCACAGAGCTTGGAAGTGGTACATACCTTAGACATAAAACCATGAGCCTATTCTGGAGAGGGGCAGAAGTCCAGAAGAAAACTGAAACTTAGGAAGATTGCAGGTGTTATCCATCGAAAAGGCAATCTGAAATCCATTCATAAATTGGACAGGATGAATGCTGGGAAGCTTTCTACTAGACAGGACACATCCATTGATGCATTTTCTTTTCTAATATCTGCAACCACGAACACAGTGTGATAGACAGACATGGAAACACTCGCCTTGTCAAATGACTTACTAGAAACAGTTCATTCCACACCAAAAAAAGCGCCTTGCCTACCTATTCTCTGAATATGAGACAAAACCAGAAACCCACCCCCATACCCACAAAGGCACCTCCTTCCCCCAAGAAGTTCTGTGACTATCCGGAGTGTCCTCTGACTGGTGAGCCATACTATATTCCCATGGAATGGCCTGATCTGTCTCAGATCTGGTCTCCTTGGCCAACTCTGTGCAGGTGTCAGGACCCAGAGGTGAGCAACTACCTGCTTTCTCAGGAATGACCCCTATTTAGAGCTTTCCTGGCATTTGGCCATCCTCACATTAGTAGGTACCAAGAAAGACTGACACTGTCCTTGGTAAATCCAAACAAGTGAGACCACAAGTGTCACATGAGAAGGAGGCTGCCCCTACTTCCTGTGACACTTTCACAATTTAGAATGGTATACAACCATAGGCACCCAGAAACAGCTACCCACATAGGCCTGGTTTGGTCCATCTTCTCTAAATTAAGATGTGAGAGGCTGATTCAGACAGAACCCTTCATCCTGAACAGGTTGTTTGCCATTGAACATGACTTTTGTTCTCTCAGGTCCTTCATAGCTGCCTACATCTTCTTCAGTCAACATTTCTGCATGGAACTTTGAGGTTCTCAGCAGGTGGAAGATCCCCTACTTTCCTGTATTGTTAGACCAACTCTGTCCCTCCTCTCTGTAAATTTAGAATGAGGGAACAGTGTATGGTTAGGGTCAATAACATACTTGACTTGTGTTAGGAATCATTCTGCTGGATGAATAATGGTATTGGGAACCTGCAAAATTTATAAGAATATATATTTGAAATATAAGTATGAAAACATAAATCTAGTTACGATTTGAAGCCAGAAAGGGCATTGGGCCCTTCTTTGGGATATTTAGCTTTGAATTACATTCTGCATTTTAGTCTCAGATAAATCTATACACAATGGAATAAAACCTTGCACCTCAGATGCCTGAATGTCGAAGAGAACATCCAGTCAAAAATGGATAGTCAGTAGGATTTGGAAGATAGTAGGTTTAGGAAGAAGAGTGAGTCTTCGAGTTGGACCAATAGTTTTTTAGCAATAGGGTTTCGTTTAGAGAGTGAATGTAAATGTCAGCACATGTGAAGAGTCAGTCACAATGATGAACTGGGGAAAATATGTAGGAAAGCAGGTCTCAATAGAGACATTAGGAAATCAGACAAATTATAAAATGCGTGATAGGATTAGACATTTTCAACAGGGTTGAGGTTGAATATATAATCATAGGAAGAAACAAATATATAGTCCCCAACAATATTGACACTTGGGAGAATTAGGCATCCTGGACAAGGATGTTTTTAGTAATATATACTCACTTTCAATTTAGGGTTTGGTACAATCATAAGTGTGACCTTTGCATTTTTGTCCAGAATATTACTGTGATAAAATGTATATGTAGATCAGGTGACATGAGTATTTCTTCCACCATTATGGGAAGCAATATTTTTAAAAGCCATAAATTAGTATTGGGTATACAAATAGGTGTACCCTGTGTCAATGAATATAGAGATGATGCAGGAATAGATCGTACTGTGAATAAATAATATAACTGGATCCAACTTTAGAAATTGGAATTAGAATAAATTGATATCTGAAAATATACAGGAAATCTTATATTGATATTGGTATACATACATTCATTACAACCAATTATAAGTCTAATGGTAATATTAGGGTTACGGTTTATCATGAAGAGGGTGTGTGAGTTTTCCTTCAAAAGTGATTATGGAAATCGAAAATAATGTGTTTGTTAAGAAGTCTCATGAAACGACCAGTCGAAAAACCTGGAGGACTACATGTGTTCGGAAGCAGGAAGTGATTGAAAGTGAAACAAATGTCTTTAATTTTGAAATTTTGGGTGAAAAATTTATCCATGGATGTGCATAAACTGAAGAAATAGTACTGTACCAGTTTTAAATAAAAATGAACGTCAAAATACACATCATGTCCCATAGGAATCTACTTGCATTGATGTTAAACTTGGTAAGTTACTGTAGAAATATTAGGATTTGTATGCACCTTTCACTGAAGTTTGTTTTCAGTACTAGGAAACAAATAAGTATTTCAGGTGGATGAATATTTCTGAGAATAATCTTGTGCAAAGTTGATTACAAATCCACATACATGAATATGAATGTATTTAGAGAGTGAATAATAAGACACATATATTTCATATTGTGAAAAATCTGGAGAGTATATATATATATATATATATATATATATATATATATATATATATATACAAAACACACACAGACATTATAAAGTGGCAATATATATGCCAATCGAAATTCATGGTGAAATATATATCATCCATAGATCCCGAAATATTAATTTTAATGAACATGGATTTATGAATAATGTTGTTCAACTAGGAAGGTCACCCATAGGTTGAATTTTAAGATCCAACAGCATTTAGCAGGAGTGATCTCTTCTCATAATTTGTATCTGCCAAGTCAGCCACCTCACAAGAATGTATATGTGATACCAGGTAGGATTCTATATGTGCATATAAAAATACATGTGCTGAATAGGCTACAGAGAAAGGGATACAGGAGTTCACATATTCATTAACTTTAAAAACACATGGAGAACTATTTCAATTAAAAATTAACTAGATTTATAACACCTAACCTACATAATGCAAACGGCAAGTCCAACTATACACCATGCCTCTTCTGAACTGCTTGTATTTCTATTCTGTTTGAGTTATTTTTCTCCATCATATTAGGAATAGTAGTCAGAGTCTAGTAGGGTATAGTTTCGTGTCAGGGATTCAGTATTTTGAATGGAAAATTGGAAAATGAATCCAATGTGTATGCAAATATGTGCTACACAAAAATCTTCCCACTTTCATCCACAACAATGCCTTGACATTACCTTTGCCACAAGTAAGACACAATTAGAGGAGAAGAGTTAGAAAATACGTGAATACATATCTGGAATGGAATACGCTCAGGAGTTCCCAACCTTGGAGGTGATAGAGCAGTTTCCATAAGTAAGGGACATGGTAAACACTCCACAAACATGGAGCTCTGCTGGCCTAAATACTTCTTGAGAAACTGCCTCTGAGGTTGGGCACTTGAAATATATGTTGTTGTCAGGAGCTTTAGCTTCCTTTATAGTGAGCCCATCAAAGCTGGGTCTGCATCTATGTGACCTGGAGGACATGGTTTCTTATTTTCCTATGAACCTGAGGCAGCAGTGCTGAATTCTCTCTTTGTAGGTAAACTGTGGCCACTGGGGGCTAAGTGTCACCCCGTGTGGACTGTGAAGCCATTTGGTCCTCTTCCACTTTCTGTTGTGGTTCTTGCTGCTACACTGGGACTTTGGTATTTGCTTCACGAAATACAACAATTTCAACTGGGACACAGTGCTGGAGAGAGTTCTGTCACTGTGGTGGGTCACGGTCTGCAGGAGAATGCACCAACTAGGCTTCTTTCCCACATAGCTTGCACCATTGACCATGTCAACCTGATTCTGAAAATTGCCCTGAAACCTCTCCATATATCAAAATGCCTTTACAAATAAGGGTCTGGTGGCTGCACCATGTCCTTCACAAGCCATTTGGTAGCCAATGGCCAAACCACATGGACCTACCACAGATGTTTTATCACACACCTGCACACCTGCCCACCGCTGCTCTAGGCCCACTACTCAGCAGGCTCCAACTTACTGGCATCTTTTTTCTACATTATTTTTATGAAACCCAGTCAATCAAGGCACCCTCTAGTATACTCATGATCAGCAACAGGACACCCAAAGATTCTCCAGTTCCACCTCGTCATGGGATTTTCAAAAATTTCATGGTATTTATCTAGCCATTTTTCAAGGATGAAGTTGGAGGCACTGTGGGTTTCAAGAACCACTAAATGTTGAGGAAGCTCATTTCAATGAAACTCTGAAGAACTCTCATAGGCAAGGCTTCCCAAAGAGTGGCCAAAAGGTCAAATATAGTCAGGCCCATTGAGGTATACGTTGTGAGTTCCATGTGTGTTTTGACTCTCAACTATGGCTACCAAGTCTTTAAGAATAAAATCATGGGATATCTTGGCTGATATTCCCAGTGCTCTGTGGAAAGCCACCCTGGGCCTTGATCTCAGTTTATAAGAGCGACTCTCATGCGTGGCCTCCTAAAATTTCAACACAATTCATGCAATATTTCTCTGAGGTCAGTTCCAGAACTCAGTCTCTAAGGGGATTCACACCAGACTTCAAGCCCAGGTGGACCCTGTCATCTCTTCCAACCGTCACACAAATGACCACAATTAATACCAAAACAATCCCACATTGCCCTCCTCTTCTTCCATAAAGGCACTCATCATAACATCTGGCTGGAGGTTTCCATGAGGGGCACAGCCCAAGACAGTGTCCAAAATAAGCTCCCTTGGCCCTCATTTGCCTAAAGTCAGGGTGGCTTGGACACCCTTCTTGTGCACCAGGAGTGATCTGTAAGGGTAAAAGAAATTGAAATTAAAGTGTAAAAGTTAAAGTGTAAAAGACCGGATGTTGTAAAGTTTTTAAGCAGCAAGGCTTGTGTTAAAATGTAAAGGACCAGGTATTGTTAAGTTCCTATGCTACACGCAAAACCTGAAATTCCTGTAGCTTGTAGGACAATTCCCGGAGTACCCAGTAAATATTCCCCCTGACCGCCTGGTTTTTTAATAACCTAGGACCCTGTGAGGCCTGGCACAGAGTCATTGCAGGGCCTAAACCAATCATTTTGAATGTGTACCCCGCTTTAGAACTGACCTATCACTCCCGCCTTACATGTTCCCACCAATAAATGAACTAATCATGTTTAGGAATTGTTGTTTGATTTTCCTGTGGTGTATGATGATTTCTTAAAGGAGACTGTAATATATGTAAAGTCCCGCCCTGCCCAAAAAGTGTACTTAAGCACTGCTCAACCCCTGCTCGGGGCTCTGGGATGCTCTCCCATCTTGAGTGAGCACGTAGCCCCAGCATGCTGGATTGGATCCTCAATAAACGCCTTTTACTGTTGCATGAGCCACAGTTTCTTGATGGTCTCTTCCTCCAACATTCGCCGGAACCTTACATTTGGTGCATTGGCCGGGAATCACGCAGCGCAGGACAAGGAGACCTCAACGAACCTTTCTGGGGGTAAGTAAGGCACCTCTTTCCTTCAAAAATGATTATGGAAATCGAAAATAATGTGTTTGGAAAGAATCTCATGAAAAGAACAGTCAAGAAACATGGAGGAATACATATGTTCTGAAGCAGGAAGTAATTGAAAGTGAACCAAATGCCTACAGATTTGTGAACTTGTGGATGAAAAGTTATATCCTATGATATCCATCAACTGAAGAAATAGTAATGTACCACTGTTGAATAAAAATGAACTTCAAAATACACATCATGTCCCATAGGATTATACTTGCATTAATATTAAACTGGGTCAGTTACCATGCAAATATTAGGATTTGTAAGCACAATTCACCGAAGTTTGTTTTCAGTACTGGAAAATAAATATGTATTTTATGTGGATGAATTTTTCTGAGAAAAATCTTGTGCAAATTTGATTACAAATCCACATACATGAATATGAATGTATTTAGGGAGTGAATAATAAGACACATATATTTAATATTGTGAAAAATCTGGAGAGTATATATATATAAATATATATATATATATATATATATATATATATATATATATATATATATTTATTTATTTATAAAGATAAAAACACAGACATTAAAATGTAGCAATATATATGCCAATCAAAATTCATCATGAAATATATATCATCCTCATATCCAAAAATATTCTTTTTACTGAGCATGGATTTATGTATAATGTTGTTCATCTAGGAAATTCACCAATTTGTTGAATTTTCAGTTCCATCAGTATTTAGGGGGAGTGATCTCTTTTCACAATTTGTATCATCCAAAAACAGTGAGCTCACAAGAATGTATGTGTGATACCAGGTAGGATTCTAAATATGCATAATAAAATACATGAGATGAATAGGCTACAGAGAAAAGGAGACAGAAATTTACATATGTGTTAACTTTAAAAACTCATGGAGAAGTACTACAATGAAAAGTTGACTAGATTTATAACACATACACTTGATAAAGCAGAAGGCAAGTCCTAGTATACACCATGCCACCTATGAATGGCCTGTATTTCTATTCTGTTAGGTTTCTTTTTCTCCATCATATTAGGATTAGTAGTCAGAGTCTAGTAGGGTATGGGTTAGTGTCAGGGATTCAGTATTTCAAATGGAAAATAGGAAAATGAATCTAATGTGTATGCGAATATTTGTTAGACAAAAATATTCCTACTGTCATCCAAAAAAATGCCTTGATATTTCCTTCACCACAAGTAATACACAATTAGTGGAGAAGAGTTTGAAAATCTGTGAATATATATCTGGAAAAGAAAATGCTCAGGAGTTCACAACCTTGGAGGTGGTAGAGGAATTTCCAAAAGTAAGGTAAAGGGTAAACACTTCACAAAAATGGAGCTCTGGTGGCCTAATTAATTTCTGAGAAACTGCCTCTGAGTTTGGGCCCTTGAAATATTTGTTGTTGTCAGGAGCTTTTGCTTCCTTTGTAGTGAGACCATCAAAGCTGCGTCAGCATCTATGTGACCTGGATGACATGGTTCCTTATTTGAAATAGAACATGAGGCAGCAGTTCTGAATTCTCTCTTTGTAGGTAAACTGAGGCCACTGGGGTCTAAGTGTCTAACCATGTGGTCTGTGAAGCCATTTGGTCATACTTCACTTTTCGTGGTGTTTCTTACTGCTGCACTGGGAGTTTGGTATTGGCTTCACAAAATACAAAAAGAAAAACTGGGACACAGTGCTATAGAGATTACTCTCACGTGTAGTGGGTGAGGGTCTGCAGGAGAATGCACCAACCAGGCTTCTATCCCCAAAAGCTTGCACCCATGTCCATATCAACCTGATTCTGAATATTGCCCTGAAACCTCTCCATATAATAAGGTCCCTTAACTTGTATGGTTCTGCTGACTGCACCATGTCAGTCACAAGGCATTTGGAAGCCAATGGCAGATCCACATGGCCCAACGACAGATGTTTTATCATACACCTGCCCACCACTGCTCTAGGCCAACTAGTCAGCAGGCCTCAACATTCTGGCATCTCTGTTCTCACCGTTTTCATGAAACCCAGTCAATCAATGCAATGTCTGGTACACTCGTGATCAGCAATAGACATCCAAAGGTTCTCCAGTGCCACCTGTTCCTAAGAATTTAAAAAATTTCATGGTATTTATCTAGCCAATTTTCAAAGATAAATTTGGAGGCACTGTGGCATTCAATTCATTCGGGAACCATGAAATGGTGAGGAAGCTCATTTCAATTAAAGCTCGGGAGAACTCTCAGAGGCAAGGCTTCCCAAAGAGTGGCCAAAAGGTCACATTAAGCCAGGCCCATTGAGGTCTACAACTGAGGGCCATGTTTGTTTTGACTCTCAACTATGGCTTCCAAGTCTTTCTGAATAAAGTCATGTGATATCCTGGCTGAGATTCCCAGTGCTCTTTGAAAGCTATCCTGGGCCTAGATCTCAGTCTCCAAGGGCAACTCTCATGCGTGGCCTCCTAAAATCCCAACACAATTCATGCCAATACTTCTCTGAGATCTATTCCAGAACTCAGTCTCTAAGGGGAATCACTCCAGAGTTCAAGCACAGGTGGACCCAGTCATCTCTTCCAACCACCACACAAATGACCACAATTAAACCAAAACACTCCCACATGGCCCTCATCTTCTTCAATTTAGAGACTCATCATAACCTCTGGCTGGAGGTTTCCATGAAGGGCGCAGCTTAAGACAGTGTCCAATATAAGCTCACATGCCCCTCATTTGCCTAAAGTCAGGGTGGCATGGAAACTCTTCCTGTGAAGCAGGAGTGATCAAATAGGCCTGCCAATAATACTGCTCTACTTCTCCAATTTGAGGCATATTCTCTGTGGGGTATAGATTCTTTATGTGAATTGGGGTCATGAGAAAACCCAAGCAACTATGGGCTACCCTCTGCAGGGCTTTGAAGAATCCATTTGAGTGAGTCGAGGAGTTGGACCAAATGTTCTTTAGATATAGAGTTTTGATTAGAGAGTGAGTGTAAATGTCAGCATATGTGAACAGTCAGTCACAGTGATAAACTGGGGAAAATGTGTAGGAAAGCAGATAACAATAGAGACATTAGGAAATAAGGCAAAGTACAAAGTGAGTGATAGGATAAGACATTTTTAACAGGGTTCAGTTTCAATATATAATCTTAGGAAGAAACAAATATGTAGTCACCAATAGGAATGGTATTTGAGATCATTAGTTAATCAGGGCATGGATGTTGTTAGTAATACATGCTCACTTTCAATATAGGCTTTGATACAATCATAAGTGTGACCCTTGCATTTTGTTTCAGGAATATTACTGTGATGAAATGTATATGTATATCAGGTGACTACAGTATTTCTTCCACCATTTCTGAAAGCAATATTTTAAAGACTTAAAAATTAGTATTGGGGATACAAATAGGTATACCATCGGTCTACGAATATAGAGATGATGCCTTAATAGACCATACTGTGAATAAATAATATAACTGGTTCAAACGTTAAATAATGGATTGAATTGATATCTGAAAATATATAGGAAATCTTATATTGATATACATACATTCATTCCAACCAGTTATACATCTAATGGTAATATTAGCCTTATGGTTTATCATGAAGAGTGTGTGAGTTTGGCTTCAAAAGTGATTATGGAAATCAATAATACTGTGTTTGGAAAGAATCTCATGAAAAGAACAGTCAAGGAACATGGAGGAATACATGTGTTCTGAAGTAGGAAGTGATTGAAAGTGAACCAAATGCCTATAAATTTGTGAAATTGTGGATGAAAGGATATATCCTATAATGTCCATAAACTGCAGAAATAGTAATGTACCAGTGTCAGAATAAAAAATGAACTTCAAAATACACATCATGGTCCCATAGGTGTCTACTTACATTGATGTGAAACTGGTTCAGTCACTGTAGAAATATTACGAATTGTATACACCATTCACTTAATTTACTTTTCAGTACTAGGAAAAAATATGTATTTAAGGTGGATGAATATTTCTAAGAATAATTTTGTGAAAAGTTGATTATAAATCTACATACACACACATGAGTTTATTTAGGGAGTGTATAATAAGACACATATATTTCATATTTTGAAAATCTTAAGAGTAGATATCTATATCTATATTGATAGATAGATAAATAGATAGATACACACATACACAGACATTAAAATGTAGCAATATATATGCCATTCGAAATTCATCATGAAATATATATCATCCACGTATCCAAAAATATTCATTTTACTGAACATTTATTTATACATAATATTGTTCATCTAGGAAATTCACCCATAGGTGGAAATTCCAGTTCCATCTGTATTTAGAGGGAGCGATCTCTTCTCACAATTTGTATCTTCGAAAATAAGAGATCTCACAAGAATGTACATGTGATACCAGTTAGAATTCTAAAAATGCATAAAAAAATACATTTGATGAATAGGCTACAGAGAAAGGGAGACAGAAATTTACATATGTGTTAACTTTAAAAACTCATGGAGAAGTATTACAATGAAAAGTTGACTAGATTTATAACACATACCATTGATAAAGCAGAAGGCAAGTCCAAGTATACACCATGCCTCCTATGAAAGGCCTGTATTTCTATTCTGTTAGGTTTCTTTTTCTCCATCATATTAGGTTTAGTAGTCAGAGTCTAGTAGGGTATGGGTTAGTGTCAGGGATTCAGTATTTCAAATGGAAAATAGGAAAATGAATCTAATATGTATGCAAATATGTGCTATACAAAAATCTTCCCACTCTCAGCCAGAACACTGCTTTGACATTACCTTCGCCCCAAATAAGACACAATTAGTGGAGAAGAGTTAGAAAATCTGTGAATACATATGTGGAAAGGAAAATGCTCAGAACTTCACAAACTTGTAGGAGGTAGAACAGTTTACAAAAAGGGAGAGGGTAAACACTTCACAAACATGGAGCTCTGCTGGCCTAATGACTTTTTGAGAAACTGCCTCTGAGGTTGGGCAGTTGAAATATGTTTTTGTCAGGAGATTTTGCTTCCTTTGTAGTGAGACCATCAATGCTGGGTCTCCATCTATGTGACCTGGATGACATGGTTCCTTATTTTCTAGTGGACATGAGGCAGCAGTGCTGAATTCTCTATTTGTAGGTAAACTTTGGCCACTGGGGTCTAAGTATCTAACCCTGTTGTCTGTAAAGCCATTTGTTCATGCTCCACTTTCGTGGTGTTTCTTACTGCTGCACTGTGAGTTTGGTATTCGCTTCACGAAATACAAGGAGTTCCACTGGGACACAGTGCTGGAGGATGTACTCTCATATGTGGTGGGTGAGGGTCTGCAGTAAAATGCACCAATGAGGCTTAAATCCCACATAGCTTTTCAACTCGACAATAGCCCCCTTATTGTGATCACTGGCAGGAATCCTCTCCATATAACAAGATGCCTTTACATAGAAGGGTCTGCTGGATGTACCATGTCAGTGACAAGTCATTTCTAAGCCAATGCCAGATCCACGTGGACCCACAACTGATGTTTTTTCACACACCTACACTCCACTGCTTTATGCCCACTAGTCTGCAGGCTCCAACTTACTGGCATCTATGTTCTACAGCATTTTCATGAAACACAGTCAATTAAGGCACTGTCTGGTACAATCATGATTAGCAACAGGACATCCAAATGTTCTCCAGTGCCACCTGGTCATGGTAATTTCAAAAAATTCATGGTATATATCTAGATATTTTTCAATAATGAAGTTGGAGGCACTGTGGGATTCAATTTATACAGGAACCAATAAATGGTTAGGAATCTCATTTCAATGAAAGCTCTGGTGAACTCTCACAGGCAAGGCTTCACAAAGAGTGGGCAAAAGGTCTCATGAAGCCAGGCCCATTGAGGTCTACAATGTGAGTTGCATGTGTGTTTTGACTCTCAACTATGGCTGGAATCTTTCAGAATAAAATCTTGTGATATCCTGGCTTAGATTCCCAGTGCTCTGTGTAAAGTCACCCTGGGCCAAGATCTCAGATTCCAATGGTGAATCTCATGTGTGGCCTCCTGAAATCCCAACACAATTCATGGCAATACTTCTCTGAGGTCAGTTACACAACTCAGTCTCTAAGGGGAATCACAACAGAGTTCAAGCCCAGGTGGACCCAGGCATCTCTTCCAATTGCTACACAAATTATGACAATTAAAACCAAAACACTCTCACACGGCCCTCTTCATCTTTTATATAGACACTAATCATAACCTCTAGCTGGAGGTTTCCATGAGGGGCACAGCCCAATACAGTGTCAAAAATAAACTCCCTTGCCCCTCATTTGCCTAAAGTCAGGGTGGCCTGGACAACGTTAGTGTGAAACAGAAGTGATCAAATAGGCCTACCGTTAATACTACTCCACTTCTCAAATATGAGGCATACTGACTGTGGGGTATAGATTTTTAGTGTGAATTGGAGTTATAAGAAAACCCAAGCACCTATTGTCTCCCCTCTGCAGCCCTTTGAAGAACTTATTTGACACAAATGATCCCTATTCTCACTTGATGGAGGTCAGGAATCTTACAGAGGAAGGCGAGAGGCATCATCCACAATCACTGATCTTTTTTCCATTTAGGTTTTGGATGCCCACATGGGATCTTTCTTTAGATTCATCAGATGCTGAAAATCTAAACCACAGGCTCACACACGGCCAAGAGGCTGATTCAGACACATCCATTTCCAAAGCTATGAAGCAAAGAGCCACAGGTGATGCCCATTCATTTCCATTTTAAAACTGTTTTCTTCAGGCTTCACAAAGGGGTGGCCTGAGGCAAAGACCTTTCTGACATTCAGAGCAACAGAACAATAGGTAATCAAAAGGCCCCAAGCAGGGTTTCTCCACGGAGACTTTCCTGGTTACTCTGATATATGAGTTTTCTGAGATGCTCGCCATTCCCTTCAGCTATCCAGTACATGGCCATGTCACAGAGCTTGGAGGTGGTACATATCTTGTACAAAAATACATGATACTAGTCTTGAGAGTGTCCAGAATTCATGAAAAAATGGAAAATTAGGTAGATAGCCAGTGTTGCCCATGGATAAGGCAAGCCTCAGTCCATTCATTAATTGGAAAGGATGCATGCTGGGAAGCTTTCTACTAGACAGGACACAACCAATGAGCTATTCTTTTTCTAATATCTACAAAGAAAAATACAGTGGGATACACAGACATAGAAACAGTCTCCTTGTCAAATGACTTACTGGAAACAGTCCACTCCAAACCAAACAAACCTCCTTTTTTACCTATTCTCAGAACATGAGAAAAAAACCACAAACACAAACCAACACCCACAAATGCAACTTTTTCCCACAAGTAGGTCTGTCACTATCTGGAGTGTCCTCTGACTGGTAGGCCATATGATGTTCCCCAGAAATGGCCTTTCTGTCTCACATCTGGTCTCCTTGTTCAACTCTGTGAAGTTGTCAGGAGGCAGTGGTGAGCCAATTCCTGTCCTCTCAGGAAAGACCCCTCTTCAGAGCTTTCTTGGTATTTGGCAACCCTTACATCAGTAGGTACCAAGAAAGACTGACTCTGTCCTTAGTGAATCCAAACAAGTGAGCCCACTGCAACTGGGACTGGGACTGGCTCTGGGTGCCTGGCTTCCTGGATCACAAAATTCAGAGAGTTCCATCACCAAGGAAATGAGGTGAGGTCACTACCTTCAGGAAATAAATGAGGTCCCTGTCTTGGCCACCACTTTGTCCTAACAGTTGCGTTCTAGTGTCTCCTGACATGGAGGCTGCCCTACTTCCTGTGATACATTCACATGTTAGAATGGTATAGAAACCATAGTCACCTGGGAACAGCTCTCCACACAGGCCTGCTTTGGTCCATCTTCCCTGCATTAAAAATAGAGAGGATGACTCAGACACATCCTTTCATCCTGACCATGTTGTTTGCCATGGAATATGACTTTTGTTCTCTCAGGTCTTTCATAGCTGCCAACATCTTCTCCAGGGATTATTTCTGCATGGATTTTGAGGTACTCAGCAGGTGGAAGATCTCCTAACTTCCTGTATTGTAATATCAACTTTATCCCTCCTCTTCTGTAAAGTGAGATTGAGGGAACATTGTATGGTTAGGGTTAATAGCATGTTCCATTTGGCTTAGGAATCATTCTGCTGGATGAATAATGGTATTGGGAACCAGCGATATTTAAAAGAATATAGAGGTAAAATATAAGTATGAAAACAGAAATCTAGGTAATATTTTAAGCCCAGAAGGATTTGGGCCCTTGATTGGGATCCTTAGCTTGAGTAATGTTTTGCACCGAGGTCTCAGTTAAATCGATATACAATGGCATAAGACCCTGTACCTCAGATGATTGAATGTAGAAGAGAACATCCAGTAAAAAAGGGATAGTGTGTAGGATTAGAAAGATAGTCAGTAGGTTTAGGAGCAAGAGTGAGTCTAGGATTTGGACCAAAAGTTCTTTAGCAATAGGTTTCGGTTAGAGAGTGAATATTAATGGCACCATATGTGAAAAGTCGGGCACAATGATGAACTGGGAAAAAATATGTAGGAAAGCAGACATCAATAGAGACATTAGGAAATCAGGCAAAGTATAACGTGAGTGATAGGATTAGACATTTTCAACAGGGTTGAGGTTGAATACATAATCTTAAAAAGAAACAAAAATGTAGTCACCAATTGGATTGACATTTGAGAGCATTAGGCAAACTGGGCATGGATGTTTTTAGTAATCCATGTTCACATTCCATTGAGGCTTTATTGCAATCATAACGGTGACCTTTGCATTTTGTGTCCAGAATATTACTGTGATAATATGTATATGTAGATCAGGTGACATGAGTATTTCTTCCACCTTTTCTGGGAGCAATATTTTGAAAACATATGAATTAGTACTGGGGATACTAATAGGTTTACCCTGTGTTGATGAATATAGAGATGATGCATTAATAGACCATACTGTGAAAAAATTATATGACTGGTTCCAAATTTAAATAATGGATTGTTTTAATATCTGAAAATATAGAGGAAATCATATATTGATATACGTACATTAATTCCAACCAGTTATATATCTAATGGTATTATTAGGGTTACCGTTTATCATGAATAGTGTGTGAGTTTTGCTTCAAAAATGATTATTCAATCGAAAATAACGTGTTTAGAAAGAAGTCCAGTGAAAAGACCTGTCAAGAAACATGAAGGAATATATGTGTTCCGAAGGAGGAAGTGATTGAAAGTGAACCAAATATTTATAAATTTGTGAACTTGTGAATGAAGGGATATATTTTATGATGTCCATAAACTGAATAAATAATAACGTACCAAGTTTGAATAAAAATGAACTTTAACAAACACATCATATCAAATAGGAATGTATTTGCATTGATGTTAAACTTGGTCAGTTACTCTAGAAATATTAGGATTTGTAAGAACCCTTCCCTGAAGTTAGTTTTCAGTACTAGGAAACAAATATGTATGTCAGTGGATGTATATTTCTGAGAATAAACTTGTTAAAAGTTAATTATAAATCCACATATATGAATATGAATGAATTCAGGCGGTGTATAAGAAGACATATATTTCATATTTTGGAAAATCTGGAGACTATATATATATATATATATATATATATATATATATATATATAGACACACAAACACACACACATTATAATGTCAC
The DNA here is from genome assembly GCF_048772815.1 of Callospermophilus lateralis. NCBI lineage: Eukaryota > Metazoa > Chordata > Mammalia > Rodentia > Sciuridae > Callospermophilus > Callospermophilus lateralis. Next base: position 1,041,885 of record NW_027514428.1, read on the forward strand.
AATATATATGTCAATCGAAATTCATCATGAAAAATAACTCATCCGCATATCCCAAAATATTCATTTTACTGAACATGGATGTATGTAGAATGTTGTTCATCTAGGAAGCTCACCCATGGGTTGAATTTTCTGTACCAACAGCATTTAGGAGGAGTGATCTCTTCTCACAAATAGTATCTGCCAAGTCAGTCACCTCACAAGAATGTACGTGTGAAACCAGGTAGGATTCTATTTGTGCATATAAAAATACATGTGCTTAATAGGCTACAGAGAAAGAGAGACAGGAATTCATATATTTCTTAACTTTAAAAACACATGGAATAGTGTGTAGTGTCCCTCTTTATCCCTTTTGATTAACTTTGGCTTAAAAAAAAGAATTTTATTGAGAATTTTTGTATATAGGTTTGTCAGGAATATTGCTCTGAAGTTTTCTTTCCTTGATGTGTCTTTGTCTGATTTTGGTATGTGAGTGATACTAGCCTCATGAAATGAGTTTGGAGGAGTTCCATGCTTTTCTATTTTATGGAATAATTTGAGGAGTATTGTGATGAATGCTTCTTTGAAGGTCTTGTAGAACTTGACTGAGAATCTGTCTGTTCCTGGGCTTTGCTTGATTGGTAGGCTGTTGACAGCAACTTCTATTTCATTGCTTGAAATTGATTTGTTTAAATTGTTCATGTCCTACTAATTCAGTTTGGGTATATCTCTAAAATTTTATTGATGTCATCATTGTATTTTAATTTATTAGAGTATAAATTTTCAAATTAGTTTTCAATTATTCTCTGTATTTTAGTTGTGTACTCTGTAAAAGTTCTTTTACAATCCTTAATTTTAGTAATTTGAGGTTTTTTTCTTCATTAGCTTGGTTAAGGATGTGTCAATTTTATTTAGTTTTCGAAGATTAAATTTTGTTTTGTGTCAAAAAAAAATAACACATGGAAAAGTATTTCAGCAAATTGAATAGATTTATAACTCCTACCTTATATCATGCAAAAGGCAAGTCCAACTATACACCATGTCCCTTCTGAAATGCTTGTATTTCTATTCTGTTTGGGATATTTTTCTCCATTATATTAGTATTAGTAGTCAGAGTCTAGTAGGGTATATGAATGTTTCTGAGAATAATCTTGAGAAAAGATGATTATAAATACACATTCATGAATATGAAAAATTTAGGAAGTGCAAAATAAGACAAAAATATTCCATATTTTCAAAAATTTGGAGAGTATATCTATATCTATCTATATCTATATCTATATCTATATCTATATACACACACACACACACACACACCCACACAACACTCACAGACATTAAAAAATACCAATATAAATGCCAATAGAAATTCATCAGTAAATATATATCATCCACAGATGCAAAAATATTTATTTTACTGAACATGAGTTTATGTATAATGTTGTTCTACTAGGACGCTCTCCTATAGGTTGAATTTTCATTTAAAACAGTTTTAGGAGGAGTGAACTCTTCTCACGATTTGTATCTGCCAAGACAGCCACCTCACAAAAATGTACGTGTGATACCAGGTAGGATTCTATATATGCATATAAATATACATGTGTGAATAGGCTACAGAAAAGGGAAACAAGAATTCACATTTTTGTTAAATTTAAAAACACATGGAGAATATTTCCATTAAAATTTGACTAGATTTATAACACCTACCTTATATAATGCAAATGTCAAGTCCAACTATACAACATGTCTAAGTAAGCATGTCTAAGTAAGCAAAAGGCCCAAAGCAGGGTTTCTGCACTGAGACTATCCTGGTCACACTGATATCTGAGTTTTCTGAGATGCTCGCCATTCTCTTCAGCTATCCAGTACATGGCCATGTCACAGAGCTTGGAGGTGGTACATATTTAGGACACAAATCCATGAGCCTATTCTGGAGAGTGGCCAGAATTCAGGAAGAAAACAACAACTTAGAAAGATAGCAGGTGTTGCACATCGATAAGACAAGCTGCAGTCCATTCATATATTGGGCAGGATGAATTATGGGAAGATTTATACTAGACAGGACACATCCATTAATGCTTTCTCTTTTCTAATGTCTACAACAATGGACACAGTGGGATACACAGAAACAGAAACACTCGCCGTGTCAAATGACTTACTAGAAACTGTACAGTCCAAACCAAACAAACCGCCTTTCCTATCTATTCTCAGAATATGAGACAAAACAACAAACCCACACCCACTCCCACAAAGGCACTTCCTTCCCCCAAGTAGGTCTGTGACTATCCGGAGTGTCCTCTGACCGGTGGGCCATACAATGTTCCCCCGAAATGGCCTGTCTTCTCTCAGATTGTGTTTCCTTGACCAACTCTGTGAAGATGTCAGGAAAAAGTGGTTAGCCACTACCTGTTTTCTCAGAAATGGTCCACCTTCAGAGCTCTCCTGACATTTGGCCATTCTCACATCATTAGGTACCAAGAAAACTGACTCTGTCCTTGGGAAATCCAAACAAGTGAGCCCACTGGGACTGGGACTGGGACTGCATCTGGGTGCCTGGCTTCTTGGATAACAAGTTCAGAGAGTTCCATCACCAAGGAAATGAGGTATGTCACATTCTTTGGAAGTGAATGAGGTCACTGCCTTGGCAACCACTTTGTCCTAACAGTTGCTTCCAAGGGTAACATAAGATGGAGTTTGCCCCTACTTCCTGTGACACTTTCATAAGGTAGAATGTATATCAACCATTGGCACCCGGGAACAACTTTCCACTCACTCCTGGTTTGGTCCCTCTTCTCTACAATAAGAAGAGAGATGCAGATTCAGAAACATCCCTTCATTCTGACCAGGTTGTTTGCCATGGAAGATGACTTTTGCTCTCTCAGTTGCTTCATACCTGTGTACAACTTCTCCAGGTATCATTTTTGCATGGACATTTGAGGTTCTCATTAGGTGGAAGGTCCCCAACTTTTGTGTATTGTAAGAACCACTCTGTCCCTGCTCTTCTGTAAAATGATTGAGGGAACAGTGTATACTTGGGGTAAAAAACAGGTTTGATTTGGGTTAGGAACGATTCTGTGCGATGAATAATGGTATTGGTAACCTGCAATATTTACAAGAATATAGAGGTGATATATAAGTATGAAAAGAGAAATCTAGGTATGATTTGAAGCCCAGAAGGGTTTTGCCCTTGATTGGGATACTTAGCTTTGAATTATGTTCTGCAAAGATGTCTCAGATAATTCGATATACAGTGGCATAGGACCTTGTACAATGGATGATTGAATTTAGAAGAGAACACCAAGTCAAAAAGGGATATTCAGTAGGATTAGGAAGATAGTCGGTAGGTTTAGGAAGAAGAGTGAGTATAGGATTTGGACCAAAAGTTCTTTAGCAATACACTTTTGGTTATAGAGTGAATGTAAATGTCAGCTCATATGAAGAGTCAGTCACTATGTTGAACTGGGGAAAATATGTAGAAAAGCAGAAATCAATAGAAACATTACGAAATCAGGCAAATTATAAAGTGAGTGATAGAATTGGACATTTTCAACAGGGTTGGGTTTCAATATATAAATTAGGAAAAAACAAAAATGTAGTCACCAATAGGATTGACAATTGACAGCATTAGGCAACCTGGACACGGATGTTTTTAGAAATCCATGTTCACCTTCCATTTAGGTTTTGGTACAATCATAAGTGTGACCTTTCCATTTTTGTCCAGAATATTACTGTGATAATGAGGTGACATGAGTATTTCTTTCACCATTTCTGGGATCAATATATTGAAGATGTAAAATAAGAATCGGGGTACAAAGAGGTGTACCCTGTTTCTATGAACATAGAGAAAAAGCATGAATAGACCATACTGTGAATAAATAATATAACTTTTTTGAACTTTAAATAATGAATTGAACTGATATCTGAAAAATTAAAGGAAATCGTATATTGATATACAATCATTCATTCCAACCAGTGATATATCTAATGGAAATATTAGTGTTTTGGTTTATCATGAAGAGTGTGTGAGTTTTGCTTAAAAATTATTATGGAAATTCAAAATAATGTGTATGGAGAGAAGTCTCATGAAAAGACCAGTCAAGAAACCCTGAGAATACATGTGTTCAGAAGCAAGAAGTGATTAAAGTTGAAACAAATGCCTATTAATTTGTGAACTTGTGGATGAAATGTATATCCTATGATGTGCAAAAACTGAAGAAACAATAATGTACCAGTGTCGAATACAAATGAATGACAAATTACATATCATGTCCCATAGGAGTCTACTTGCATTGATGTTAGGCTGGGTCAGTTACTGTAGAATAATTAGGATTTGTATGCACCATTCACTGAAGTTAGTTTTCAGTACTAGGAAACAAATGTGTATTTCAGGTGGATGAATATTTCTGATTATAATCTTGTAAAAAGTGGATTATAAATCCACATACATGAACATGAATGAATTTAGAGAGTGTATATTAGACATATATATTTCATATTTTGAAAAATTTGGAGAGTATATCTATATCTATATCTACACACACACACACACACACACACACAACACTCACAGACATTAAAAAGTGCCAATATAAATGCGAATCGAAATTCATCAGTAAATATATATCATCCACAGATGCAAACATATTTATGTTACTGAACATGAGTTTATGTATTATGTTTTTCTACTCGGACGCTCTCCTATAGGTTGAATTTTCATTTCCAACAGCATTTATGAGGAGTGAACTCTTCTCACAATTTGTATCTGCCAAGACAGCCACCTCACAAAAATGTACGTGTGATACCTGGTAGGATTCTATATTTGCATATAAATATACTTGTGTGAATAGGCTACAGAAAATGGAAACAAGAATTCACATATTTGTTAAGTTTAAAAACACATGAAGAATATTTCCATTAAAATTTGACTAGATTTATATCTCCTAACTAATATAATGCAAATGTCACCTCCAACTATACAACATGTCTCCTCTGAAGTGCTTGTATTTCTATTGTGTTGGGTTAATTTTCCCCATTATATTAGGATGAATAGTCTGAGTCTACTCGGTATGGGTTAGTGTCATGGATTCAGTACTTCGAATGGAAAATTGGAAAATGAATCCAATGTGTATGTAAATATATGCTGCACAAATATCCTCCCGCTCTCATCCAGAAGAATGCCTTGACATTACCTGCACCCCAAGTAAGACACAATTAGAGGAGAAGAGTTACAAAATCAGTGAATACATATCTGGAATGGAAAATGCTCAGGAGTTCACAACCTTGGAGGTGGTAGAGGAGTTTCCAAAACTAAGGAACAGGGTAAACACTCCACAAACATGGAGCTCTCCTGGCCTAAAAACTTTTTGAGAAACTGCCTCTGAGCTTCCGAACTTGAAATATATGTTGTTTTCAGGAGATTTGGCTTCCTCTGTAGTGAGACCATCAAAGCTGGGTCTGCATCTATGTGACCTGGAGGACATGGTTTCTTATTTTCCAATGAACAAGATGAAGCAGTGCTGAATCCTCTCTTTGTAGGTAAACTGAGGCCACTGGGGACTAAGTGTCTCCCCGTGTGGACTGTGAAGCCATTTGGTCCTCCTCCACTTTTTGTGGTGTTTTTGCTGCTGCACTGTGAGTTTGGAATTTGTTTCACGAAATACTAGGAGCTAACCTGGGACACAGTGATGGAGGGAGTTCTGTCACGTGTGGTGGGTCAGGGTCTGCAAGAGAATGCAACTACTAGGCTCCTATCTCTCACAGCTTGCCCCAATGCCCCCTTGTCCATATCAACCTGATTCTTAATTTTCCTCTGAAAACTCTCCATATAACAAGATGCCTTTACATATAAGGGTCTGCTGGCTGCACCATGTCAGTTACAAGCCATTTGGAATCCAATGGTAGATCCACATGGCCCTACCACGGATGTTTTATCAAACACCTCCCCACCACTGCTCTAGACCCACTACTCAGCAGGCTCCAACTTACTGGCATCTCTGTTCTACACCATTTTCATGAAACTCAGTAAATCAAGGCACTGTCTGGTATACTCATGAACAGTAACAAGACATCCAATATTTCTCCAGTGCCACCTGGTCATAGGAATTTCAAAAATTTCATGGTATTTATCTAGCCATTTTTCAAGCATGAAGTTGGATGCAATGGGGGTTTCCATTCATTCAGCAAACATTAAATGGTGAGGAAGCTCATTTCAATGAATTCTCTGGAGAACTCTCACAGGCAAGTCTTCCCAAAGAGTGGAAAAAGGTCACATTAGGCCAGGACCATTGAGATCTACAATGTGAGGTCCATGTGTGTTTTGACTCTCAACTATGGCTGCCATTTCTTTAAGAATAAAATCATGTGATATCCCTGCTGAAATTCCCAGGCCTCTGTGGAAATGCACCCGGGGCCTAGGTCTCAGTTTCCAAGAGTGACTTTCATGCGTGGCCTCTTAAAATCCCAACAAAATTCATGGCAATGCTTCTCTGAGTTCAGTTCCAAAACCCAGTCTCTAAGGGGAATCACACCAGATTTCAAGCCCACGTACACCCAGTTATTTTTTCCAATGCCACACAAATGACCAAAATTAAAACCAAAACACTCCCACATGGCCCTCATCTTATTCCATATAGTCAATCATCTTAACCTCTGGCTTGAGGTTTCCATTAGGGGCCAGCCCAAGACAGTGTCCAAAATCAGCTCGTTTGCCCCTCATTTGCCTAAAGTCAGGGTAGCCTGGAAACCGTTTCTGTGAATGAGGAGTGAACAAATAAGCCTGCCGTTAATACTTCTGTGTTTCTCCAATTTGAGGCCTACTGAATTTAGGTATCGATTCTTTAGGTGATTTCGAGTCATGCGAAAACACAAGCACCTCTGCAGGGCTTTGAAGAACTCATTTGACCCAAAGAATCCCTATTCTCATTTGATGGAGTGCAGGAACCTAACAGAGGAAAGCAAGAGACTTCATTCACAATGAATGATATTTTTTGCCATTTTGGGTTTGGAAGCTCACATGGGATCATTCTTAAGATCCATCAGGTGCTGAGAATCTAAGTCACAGCCACACACAGGTCCAAGAGTCTGATAAAGACACATCCCTTTCCAAAGCAATTAAGGAAAGAGCCACAGGGGAGGCCCATTCATTTCCATTTGAAAACTGTTTTCTTCAGGCTTCACAAAGGGGTGGCCTGAGGCAAAGACCTTCCTGACATTCAGTGCAACACAACAATAAGTAAGCAAAAGGCCCAAAGCAGGTTTTCTGCACTGAGACTTTCCTGGTCACACTGATATCTGAGTTTTCTGAGATGCTCGCCATTCTCTTCAGCTATCCAGTACGTGGCCATGTCACAGAGCTTGGAGGTGGTACTATTTTGGACACAAATCCATGAGCCTATTCTCGAGAGTGGCCAGAATTCGGGAAGAAAACAACAACTTAGAAAGATAGCAGATGTTGCACATCGATAAGACAAGCTGCAGTCCATTTATATATTGGCAGGATGAATTATGGGAAGATTTATACTAGACAGGACACATCCATTAATGCTTTCTCTTTTCTAATGTCTACAACAATGGACACAGTGGAATACACAGAAACAGAAACACTCGCCGTGTCAAATGACTTACTAGAAACTGTCCACTCCAAACCAAACAAACCTACTTTCCTATCTATTCTCAGAACATGAGACAAAACAACAAACCCACACCCACTCCCACAAAGGCACCTCCTTCCCCAAAGTAGGTCTGTGACTATCTGGGGTGTCCTCTGACTGGTGGGCCATACTATGTTCCCCCGAAATGTCCTGTCTTCTCTCCTATCTTGTTTCCTTGAACAACTCTGTGAAGAAGTCAGGAAAAAGTGGATAGCCACTACCTGTTTTCTCAGGAAAGGTCCATCTTCATAGCTCTCCTGGCATTTGGCCTTCCTCACATCATTAGGTACCAAGAAAACTGACTCTGTTTTTTGTAAATCCAAACAAGTGAGCCCACTGGGATTGGGACTGGGACTGCCTCTGGGTGCCTGGCTTCTTGGATACCAAGTTCAGAGAGTTCCATCACCAAGGAACTTAGGTATGTCACATTCTTTGGAACTGAATGAGGTCACTGCCTTGGCAACCACTTTGTCCTAACAGTTGCTTCCAAGGGTAACATAAGATGGAGTTTGCCCCTACTTCCTGTGACACTTTCATAAGGTAGAATGTATATCAACCATTGGCACCCGGGAACAGCTCTCCACCCAGGCCTGGTTTGGTCCATGTTCTCTACAATAAGAAGAGAGAGGCCTATTCAGACACATCCCTTCATCCTGACCAGGTTGTTTGCAATGGAAGATGACTTTTGCTCTCCCAGGTGCTTCATACCTGCTTACAACTTCTCCAGGTATCATTTGTGCATGGTCATTTGAGGTTCTCTTCATGTGGAAGGTCCCCAACTCTCCTGTATTGTAAGAACCACGATGTCCCTGCTCTTCTGTAAAATGATTGAGGGAACAGTGTATACTGGGGGTTAAAAACAGGTTTGATTTTGGTTACGTATGACTCTGTGCGATGAATAATGGTATTTGGAACCTGAAATATTTACAAGAATATTGAGGTGAAATATAAGTATGAAAACAGAAATCTAGGTATGATTTGAAGCCCAGAAGGGTTCTGCCCTTGATTGGGATACTGAACTTTGAATTATGTTCTGCAAATTTGTCTCAGATAATTCGATATACAATGGCATAGGACCTTGTACATTGGATGATTGAATTTAGAAGAGAACATCTAGTCAAAAAGGGATATTCAGTAGGATTAGGAAGATAGTCAGTAGGTTTCGTAAGAAGAGTGAGTATAGGATTTGGACCAAAAGTTCTTTAGCAATACACTTTTGGTTATAGAGTGAATGTATATTTCAGCACATATGAAGAGTCAGTCACTATGTTGAACTGGGGAAAATATGTAGAAAAGCAGATATCAATAGAAACATTACGAAATCAGGCAAAGTATAAAGTGAGTGATAGAATTAGACATTTTCAACAGGGTTGAGTTTGAATATATAAACTAGGAAAAAACAAAAATGTAGTCACCAATAGGATTGACAATTGACAGCATTAGGCAACCTGGAAATGGATGTTTTTAGAAATCCATGTTCACTTTCCATTTAGGCTTTGGTACAATCATAAGTGTGACTTTCCATTTTTTGTCCAGAATATTACTGTGATAATGAGGTGACATGAGTATTTATTTCACCATTTCTGGGAGCAATATATTGAAGATGTAAAATAGAATCGGGGGTAGAAAGAGGTGTACCCTGTTTCTATGAACATAGAGAAAAAGCATGAATAGACCATACTGTGAATAAATAATATAACTTTTTTGAACTTTAAATAATGAATTGAACTGATATCTGAAAAATTAAAGGAAGTCGTATATTGATATACAATCATTCATTCCAACCAGTTATATATCTAATGAAAATATTAATGTTTTGGTTTATCATAAAGAGTGTGTGAGTTTTGCTTCAAAATGATTATGGAAATTCAAAATAATGTGTTTGGAAAGAAGTCTCATGAAAAGACCATTCAAGAAACCCTGACAATACATGTGTTCTGAAGCAAGAAGTGATTAAAGTTGAAACAAATGCCTATTAATTTGTGAACTTGTGGATGAAATGTATATCCTATGATGTGCAAAAACTGAAGAAACAATAATGTACCAGTGTCGAATACAAATGAATGACAAATTACATATCATGTCCCATAGGAGTCTACTTGCATTGATGTTAGACTGGGTCAGTTACTGTAGAATAATTAGGATTTGAATGCACAATTCACTGAAGTTAGTTTTCAGTACTAGGAAACAAATATGTATTTCAAGTGGATGAATATTTCTGATTATAATCTTGTGAAAAGTTGATTACAAATCCACATACATGAACATGAATGAATTTAGAGAGTGTATATTAGACACATATATTCCATATTTTGAAAAATTTGGAGAGTATATCTATATCTATATCTACATCTATCTATATATATATATATATATATATATATATATATATATATATATATACACACACACACACACGCACACACACACAACACTCACAGACATTAAAAAGTACCAATATAAATGCCAATCGAAATTCATCAGTAAATATATGTCATCCACAGATGCAAACATATTTATTTTACTGAACATGAGTTTATGTATAATGTTGTTGTACTAGGACGCTCTCCTAAAGGTTGAATTTTCATTTCCAACAGCATTTAGGATGAGTGAACTCTTCTCACAATTTGTATCTGCCAAGACAGCCACCTCACAAAAATGTACATGTGATACCTGGTAGGATTCTATATATGCATATAAATATACATGTGTGAATAGGCTACAGAAAAGGGAAACAAGAATTCTCATATTTGTTAAATTTAAAAACACATGGAGAATATTTCAATTAAAATTTGACTAGATTTATAACTCCTACCTTATATAATACAAATGTCAAGTCCACCTATACAACATGTCTCCTCTGAAGTGCTTGTATTTCTATTGTGTTGGGTTAATTTTCCCCATTATATTAGGATGAACTGTCTAAGTCTACCAGGTATGGGTTAGTGTCAGGGATTCAGTACTTCGAATGGAAAATTTGAAAATCAATCCAATGCGTATGTAAATATATGCTGCACAATTTCCTAACGCTCTCATCCAGAAGAATGCCTTGACATCACCTTCACCCCAAGTAAGACACAATTAGAGGAGAAGAGTTACAAAATCAGTGAATACATATCTGGAATGGAAAATGCTCAGGAGTTCACAACCTTGGAGGTGGTAGAAAAGTTTCCAAAACTAAGGGACAGGGTAAACACTCCACAAACATGGAGCTCTGCTGGGCTAAAAACTTTTTGAGAAACTCCTCTGAGATTCCGCACTTGAAATATATGTTGTTTTCAGGAGATTTGGCTTCCTTTGTAGTGAGACTATGAGAGCTGGGTCTGCATCTATGTGACCTGGAGGACATGGTTTCTTATTTTCCAAAGAACTAGATGAAGCAGTGCTGAATCCTCTCTTTGTAGGTTAACTGAGGCCACTGGAGACTAAGTGTCTCCCCTTGTGGACTGTGAAGCCATTTGGTCCTCCTCCACTTTTTGTGGTGTTTTTGCTACTGCACTGTGAGTTTGTTATTTGTTTCACGAAATACTAGGAGCTAAACTGGGATACAGTGCTGGAGGGAGTTGTGTCACGTGTGGTTGGTCAGGGTCTGCAAGGGAATGCACCAACTAGGCTTCTATCTCTCACAGCTTGGCCCATTGCCCCCTTGTCCATATCAACCTGATTCTTCATTTTCCTCTGAAGACTCTCCATATAACAAGATGCCTTTACATATAAGGGTCTGCTGGCTGCACCATGTCAGTTACAAGCCATTTGGAATTCAATGGTAGATCCACATGGCCCTACCAAGGATGTTTTATCAAACACCTCCCCACCACTGCTCTAGACCCACTACTCAGCAGGCTCCAACTTACTGGCATCTCTGTTCTACACCATTTTCATGAAACTCAGTAAATCAAGGCACTGTCTGGTATACTCATAATCAGCAACAGGACATCCAATGTTTCTCCAGTGCCACCTGGTCATAGGAATTTCAAAAATTTCATGGTATTTATCTAGCCATTTTTCAAGCATGAAGTTGGAGGCACTGTGGGTTTCAATTCATGCAGCAAACATTAAATGGTGAGGAAGCTCATTTCAATGAAATCTCTGGAGAACTCTAAAAGGCAAGGCTTCCCAAAGAGTGGACAAAAGGTCACATTAGGCCAGGCCCATTGAGGTCTACAATGTGAGGTCCATGTGTGTTTTGACTCTCAACTATGGCTGCCATTTCTTTAAGAATAAAATCATGTGATATCCTTGCTGAGTTTCCCAGGCCTCTGTGGAAATCCACCCGGGGCCTAGGTCTCAGTTTCCAAGAGCGACTTTCATGCGTGGCCTCTTAAAATCCCAACAAAATTCATGGCAATGCTTCTCTGAGTTCAGTTCCAAAACCCAGTCTCTAAGGGGAATCACACCAGAGTTCAAGCCCACGTGGACACAGTAATTTCTTCCAACTGTCACACAAATGACCAAAATTAAAACCGAAACACTCCCACATGGCCCTCATCTTATTCCATATAGTAACTCATCTTAACCTCTGGCTGGAGGTTTCCATGAGGGGCACAGCCCAAGACAGTGTCCAAAATCAGCTCGTTTGCCCCTCATTTGCCTAAAGTCAGGGTGGCCTGGACACCGTTTCTGTGAACCAGGAATGATAAAATAAGCCTGCCGTTAGTTCTTCTGTGTTTCTCCAATTTGAGGCCTACTGATTTCAGGAATACATTCTTTATGTGATTTAACGTTATTCGAAAACCCAAGCACCTCTGCAGAGATTTGAAGAACTCATTTGACCCAGAGAATCCCTATTCTCACTTATGGAGTTCAGGATTTTAACAGAGGAAGGCAAGAGAATTCATCCACAATGAAAGATTTTTTGCCCTTATGGTTTTGGATGCACGCAGGGGATCATTTTTAGATTCATCAGGTGCTGATAATCTAAGTCACAGCCACACACATGGCCAAGAGGCTGATTCAGACACATCCTTTCCCAAAGCAATGAAGCCAGAAGCCACAGGTGATGCCCATTCATTTCCATTTGAAAACTGTTTTCTTCAGGCTTCACAAAGGGGTGGCCTGAGGCAAAGACCTTCCTGACATTCAGTGCAACACAACAATAAGTCAGCAAAAGGCCCAAAGCAGGGTTTCTGCACTGAGACTTTCCTGGTCACACTGATATCTGAGTTTTCTGAGATGCTCGCCATTCTCTTCAGCTATCCAGTACATGGCCATGTCACAGAGCTTGGAGGTGGTACATATTTTGGACACAAAACCATGAGCCTATTCTGGAGAGTGGCTAGAATTCAGGAAGAAAACAGCAACGTAGAAAGATAGCAGGTGTTGCACATCGATAAGACAAGCTGCAGTCCATTCATATATTGGGCAGGATGAATTATGGGAAGATTTATACTAGGCAGGACACCTCCATTAATGCATTCTCTTTTTAATGTCTACAACAACGGACACATTGGGATACACCGAAACAGAAACACTCGCCTGATCAAACAACTTACTAGAAACTGTCCACTCCAAACCAAACAAACAGCCTTTCCTACCTATTCTCAGAACATGAGACAAAACCTCAAACCCACACCCACTCCCACAAAGGCACCTCCTTCCCCCAAGTAGGTCTGTGACTATCCGGAGTGTCCTCTGACTGGGGGCCATACTATGTTCCCCCGAAATGTCCTGTCTTCTCTCAGATCTTGTTTCCTTGTTCAACTCTTTGTAGTTTTCAGGAAAAAGTGGATAGCCACTACCTGCTTTCTAAGGAAAGGTCCATCTTCAGAGTTCTCTTGGCATTAGGCCATCCTCACATCAGTAGGTACCAAGAAAACTGACTCTGTCCTTGGTAAATCCAAACAAGTGAGCCCACTGGGACTGGGACTGGGACTGCCTCTGGGTGCCTGGCCTCTTGGATACAAATTTCAGAGAGTTCCATCACCAAGGAAATGAGGTATGTCACTTTCTTTGGAACTGAATGAGTCACTTCCTTGGCAACCACATTGTCCTAACTGTTGCTTCCAAGGGTCCCATGAGATGGAGGCTTCCCCTACTTCCTGTGACACTTTCACAAGGGAGAATGGTATATCAACCATAGGCACCCAGGAACAGCTCTCCACACAGGCCTGGTTTGGTCCATCTTCTCTACAATAAGAAGAGAGAGGCTGATTCAGACACATCCCTTCTTTCTGACCAAGATATTTGCCATGGAAGATGACTTTTGCTCTCTCAGGTCCTTCATACCTGCCTACAACTTCTCCAGGTATCATTTCTGCATGGACCTTTGAGGTTCTCATCAGGTGGAATATCCCCAACTTTCCTGTATTGTAAGAACCACTCTGTCCCTGCTCTTCTGTAAGATGATTGAGGGACCAGTGTATAATTGGGGTTAAAAACAGGTTTGATATGGGTTACGAATGATTCTGTGCAATGAATAATGGTATTGGGAACCTGCAATGCTTACAAAATATAGATGTGAAATGTAAGTATGAAAACAGAAATCTAGGTATGATTTGAAGCCCATAAGGGTTCTGCCCTTGATTGGGATACTTAGCTTTGAATTATGTTCTGCAAAGATGTCTCAGATAATTCGATATACAATGGCATAGGACCTTGTAAATTGGATGATTGAATTTAGAAGAGAGCACCCATTCATAAAGGGATATTCAATAGGATTAGGAAGATAGTCAGTAGGTTTAGGAAGAAGAGTGAGTATAGGATTTGGACCAAAAGTTCTTTAGCAATAGACTTTCGGTTATAGAGTGAATGTAAATGTCAGCACATATGAAGAGTCAGTCACTATGTTGAACTGGGGAAAATATGTAGAAAAGCAGAGATCAATAGAAACATTACGAAATCAGGCAAAGTATAAAGTGAGTGATAGAATTACACATTTTCAACAGGATTGAGTTTGAATATATAAATTAGGAAAAAACAAAAATGTAGTCACCAATAGGATTGACAATTGACAGCATTAGGCAACCTGGACATGGATGTTTTTAGAAATCCATGTTCACTTTCCATTTAGGATTTGGTACAATCATAAGTGTGACCTTTCCATTTTTTGTCCAGAATATTACTGTGATAATGAGGTGACATGAGTATTTCTTTCACCATTTCTGGGAGCAATATATTGAAGATGTAAAATCAGAATCGGGGGTAGAAAGAGGTGTACCCTGTTTCTATGAACATAGAGAAAAAGCATGAATAGACCATACTGTGAATAAATAATATAACTTTTTTGAACTTTAAATAATGAATTGAACTGATATCTGAAAAATTAAAGGAAATCGTATATTGATATACAATCATTCATTCCAACCAGTTATTTATCTAAACGAAATATTAGTGTTTTGGTTTATCATGAAGAGTTTGTGAGTATTGCTTCAAAATGACTATGGAAATTCAAAATAATGTGTTTGGTAAGAAGTCTCATGAATAGACCAGTCAAGAAACCCTGACAATACATGTGTTCTGAAGCAAGAAGTGATTAAAGTTGAAACAAATGCCTATTAATTTGTGAACTTGTGGATGAAATGTATATCCTATGATTTGCAAAAACTGAAGAAACAATAATGTACCAGTGTCGAATACAAATGAATGACAAATTACATACCATGTCCCATAGGAGTCTACTTGCATTGATGTTATACTGGGTCGGTTACTGTAGAATAATTAGGATATGTATGCACCATTCACTGAAGTTAGTTTTCAGTACTAGGAAACAAATATATATTTCAGGTGGATGAATATTTCTGATTATAATCATGTGAAAAGTTGATTATAAATCCACATATATGAACATGAATGAATTTTGAGAGTGTATATTAGACATATATATTTCATATTTTGAAATATTTGGGGAGTATATCTATATCTATATCTATATCTATATCCACACACACACACACACACACACACACACACAACATTCACAGACATTAAAAAATACCAATATAAATGCCAATCGAAATTGATCAGTAAATATATATGATCCACAGATGCAAAAATATTTATTTTGCTGAACATGAGTTTATGTATAATGTTGTTTTACTAGGACGCTCTCCTATAGGTTGAATTTTCATTTCCAACAGCATTTAGGAGGAGTGAACTCTTCTCACAATTTGTATCTGCCAAGACAGCCATCTCACAAAAATGTACATGTGATACCTGCTAGGATTCTACATATGCATATAAATATACATGTGTGAATAGGCTACTGAAAAGGGAAACAAGAATTCACATATTTGTTAAGTTTAAAAACACATGGAGAATATTTCCATTAAAATTTGACTAGATTTATAACTCCTACCTTATATAATGCAAATGTCAATTCCAACTATACAACATGTCTCCTCTGAAGTGCTTGTATTTCTATTGTGTTGGGTTAATTTTCCCCATTGTATTAGGATGAATAGTCTGAGTCTACTAGGTATGGCTTAGTGTCAGGAATTCAGCATTTCGAATGGAAAATTGGAAAATGAATCCAATGTGTATGTAAATATATGCTGCACAAATATCCTCCCGCTCTCATCCAGAAGAATGCCTTGACATTACCTTCACCCCAAGTAAGACACAATTAGAGGAGAAGAGTTACAAAATCAGTGAATACATATCTGGAATGGAAAATGCTCAGGAGTTCACAATCTTCGAGGTGGTAGAGGAGTTTGCAAAACTAAGGGACAGGGTTAACACTCCACAAACATGGAGCTCTGCTGGCCTAAAAACTTTTTGAGAAACTGCCTCTGAGCTTCTGTACTTGAAATATATGGTGTTTTCAGGAGATTTGGCTTCCTTTGTAGTGAGACCATCAAAGCTGGGTCTGAATCTATGTGACCTGGAGGACATGGTTTCTTATTTTCCAATGAACAAGATGAAGCAGTGCTGAATCCTCTCTTTGTAGGTAAAGTGAGACCACTGGGTACTAAGTGTCTCCCCGTGTGGACTGTGAAGCCATTTGGTCCTCCTCCACTTTTTGTGGTGTTTTTGCTGCTGCACTGTGAGTTTGGTATTTGTTTCCTGAAATACTAGGAACTAAACTGGGACACAGTGCTGGAGGGAGTTGTGTCACGTGTGGTGGGTCAGGGTCTGCAAGAGAATGCACCAAATAGGCTTCTATCTCTCACAGCTTGCCCCATTGACCCCATGTCCATATCAACCTGATTCTTAATTTTCCTCTGAAAACTCTCCAATAACAAGATGCCTTTACATATAAGGGTCTGCTGGCTGCACCATATCAGTTACAAGCCATTTGGAATCCAATGGTAGATCCACATGGCACTACCATGGATGTTTTATCAAACACCTCTCCACCACTGCTCTAGACCCACTACTCAGCAGACTCCAACTTACTGGCATCTCTGTTCTACACCATTTTTATGAAACTCAGTAAATCAAGGCACTGTCTGGTATACTCATGATCAGCAACAGGACATCCAATGTTTCTCCAGTGCCACCTGGTCATTGGAAATTCAAAAATTTCATGGTATTTATTTAGCCATTTTTCAAGCATGAAGTTGGAGGCACTGTGGGTTTCAATTCATTCAGCAAACATTAAATTGTGAGAAAGCTCATTTCAATGAAATCTCTGGAGAACCCTCACAGGCAAGGCTTCCCAAAGAGTGAACAAAAGGTCACATTAGGCCAAGTCCCAAAGAGTGAACAAAAGGTCACATTAGGCCAGGTCTAATATGTGAGGTCCATGTGTGTTTTGACTCTAAACTATGGCTGCCATTTCTTTAAGAATAAAATCATGTGATATCCTTGCTGAGATTCCCAGGCCTCTGTGGAAATCCACCGGGGCCTAGGTCTCAGTTTCCAAGAGCGACTTTCATGTGTGGCCTCTTAAAATCCCAACAAAATTCATGGCAATGCTTCTCTGAGTTCAGTTCCAAAACCCAGTGTCTAAGGGGAATCACACCAGAGTTCAAGCCCACGTGGACACAGTCATTTTTTCCAATGCCACACAAATGACCAAAATTAAAATCAAAACACTCCCACATGGCCCTCATCTTATTCCATATAGTCAATCATCTTAACCTCTGGGTGGAGGTTTCCATGAGGGGCGCAGCCAAAGACAGTGTCCAAAATCAGCTCGTTTGCCCCTCATTTTCCTAAAGTCAGGGTAGCCTGGAAACCGTTTCTGTGAACCAGGAGTGAACAAATAAGCCTGCCGTTAATACTTCTGTGTTTCTCCAATTTGATGCCTACTGATTTTAGGTATCGATTCTTTAGGTGATTTAGAGTCATGCGAAAACACAAGCACCTCTGCAGGGCTTTGAAGAACTCATTTGACCCAAAGAATCCCTATTTTCATTTGATGGAGTGCAGGAACCTAACAGAGGAAGGAAAGAGACTTCATCCACAATGAATGATATTTTTGCCATTTTGGTTTTGGAAGCTCACATGGGATCATTCTTAAGATCCATCAGGTTCTGTGAATCTAAATCACAGCCACACACAGGTCCAAGAGGCTGATAAAGACACATCCCTTTCCAAAGCAATTAAGCAAAGAGCCACAGGTGAAGCCCATTCATTTCCATTTGAAAACTGTTTTCTTCAGGCTTCACAAAGGAGTGGCCTGAGGCAAAGACCTTCCTGACATTGAGTGCAACACAACAATAAGTAAGCAAAAGGCCCAAAGCAGGGTTTCTGCACTGAGACTTTCCTGGTCACACTGATATCTGAGTTTTCTGAGATTCTCGCCATTCTCTTCAGCTATCCAGTACATGGCCATTTCACAGAGCTTGGAGGTGGTACATATTTTGGACACAAATCCATTAGCCTATCCTGGAAAGTGTCCAGAATTCAAAAAGAAAACAACAACTTAGAAAGATAGCAGGTGTTGCACATCGATAAGACAAGCTGCAGTCCTTTCATATATTGGGCAGGATGAATTATGGGAAGATTTATACTAGACATTACACACCCATTAATGCATTCTCTTTTCTAATGTCTACAACAACGAACACAGGGGGATACACAGAAACAGAAAAACTCGCCGTGTCAAATGACTTACTAGAAACTGTCTATTCCAAACCAAACAAACCGCCTTTCCTATCTATTCTCAGAACATGAGACAAAACAACCAACCCACACCCACTCCCCCAAAGGCACCGCCTTCCCCCAAGTAGGTCTGTGACTATCCGGAGTGTCCTCTGACTGGTGGGCCATACTATGTTCCCCCAAAATGGACTGTCTTCTCTCAGATCTTGTTTCATTGACCAACTCTGTGAAGATGTCAGGAAAAAGTGGTTAGACACTACCTGTTTTCTCAGGGAAGATCCATCTTCACAGCTCTCCTGGCATTTGGCCATCCTCACATCATTAGGTACCAAGAAAACTGACTGTCTTTGGTAAATCCAAACAAGTGAGCCCACTGGGACTGGGACTTGGACTGCCTCTGGGTGCCTGGCTTCTTGGATACCAAGTTCAGAGAGTTCCATCACCAAGGAAATGAGGTATGTCACATTCTTTGGAACTGAATGAGGTCCCTGCCTTGGCACCCACTTTGTCCAAACAGTTGCTTCCAAGGGTAACATAAGATGGAGGTTGCCCCTACTTCCTGTGACACTTTCATAAGGTAGAATGTATATCAACAATTGGCACCTGGGAACAGCTCTCCACTCATGCCTGGTTTGGTCCATCATCTCTAAAATAAGAAGAGAGAGGCAGATTCAGACACATCCCTTCATCCTGACCAGGTTCTTTTCCATGGAAGAGGACTTTTGTTCTCTCTGGTGCTTCATACCTGCCTACAACTTCTCCAGGTATCATTTGTGCATGGACATTTGAGGTTCTCATCAGGTGGAAGACCCCCAACTTTCCTGTATTGTAAGAACCACTCTGTCCCTGCTCTTCTGTAAATTGATTGAGGGAACAGTGTATACTTGGGGTTAAAAACAGTTTTCATTTGGGTTAGGAATGATTCTGTGCGATGAATAATGGTATTGGAAACATGCAATATTTACAAGAATATAGAGGTGAAATATAAGTATGAAAACAGAAATCAAGGTATGATTTGAAGCCCAGAATAGTTTTGCCCTTGATTGGGATACTTAGCTTTGAATTATGTTCTGCAAAGTTGTCTCAGATAATTGGATATACAATGGCATAGGACCTTGTAAATTGGATGATTGAATTTAGAAGAGAACATCCAGTCAAAAAGGGATATTCAGTAGGATTAGGAAGATAGTCGGTAGGTTTAGGAAGAAGAGTGAGTATAGGATTTGGACCAAAAGTTCTTTAGCAATAGACTTTCGGTTATAGAGTGAATGTAAATGTCAACACATATGAAGAGTCAGTCAGTATGTTGAACTGGGGAAAATATGTAGAAAAGCCGATATCAATAGAAACATTACGAAATGAGGCAAAGTATAAAGTGAGTGATAGAATTAGACATTTTCAACAGGGTTGAGTTTGAATATATAAATTAGGAAAAAACAAATATGTAGTCACCAATAGAATTGACAATTGACAGCATTAGGCAACCTGGACATGGATGTTTTTAGAAATCCATGTTCACTTTCTATTTAGGGTTTGGTACAATCGTAAGTGTGACCTTTCCATTTTTGTCCAGAATATTACTGTGATAATGAGGTGACATGAGTATTTCTTTCACCATTTCTGGGAGCAATATATTGAAGATGTAAAATTAGAATTGGTTGTACAAAGAGGTGTACCCTGTTTGTATGAACATAGAGAAAAAGCATGAATAGACCATACTGTGAATAAATAATATAACTTTTTTGAACTTTAAATAATGAATTGAACTGATATCTGAAAAATTAAAGGAAATCGTATATTGATATACAATCATTCATTCCAACCAGTTATTTATCTAATGGAAATATTAGTGTTTTCTTTTATCATGAAGAGTTTGTGAGTTTTGCTTCAAAATGATTATGGAAATTCAAAATAATGTGTTTGGTAAGAAGTCTCATGAATAGACCAGTCAAGAAACCCTGACAATACATGTGTTCTGAAGCAAGAAGTGATTAAAGTTGAAACAAATGCCTATTAATTTGTGAACTTGTGGGTGAAATGTATATCCTATGATGTGCAAAAACTGAAGAAACAATAATGTACCAGTGTCGAATACAAATGAATGACAAATTACATATCATGTCCCATAGGAGTCTACTTGCATTGATGTTAGACAGGGTCAGTTACTGTAGAATAATTAGGATATGTATGCACCATTCACTGAAGTTAGTTTTCAGTACTAGGAAACAAATATGTATTTCAGGTGCATGAATATTTCTGATTATAATCTTGTGAAAAATTTATTATAAATCCACATACATGAACATGAATGAATTTAGAGAGTGTATATTAGACACATATATTTCATATTTTGAAAAATTTGGAGAGTATATCTATATCTATATCTATATCTATACACACACACACACACACACACACACACACACTCACAGACATTAAAAAGTACCAATATAAATGCCAATCGAAATTCATCAGTAAATATATGTCATCCAGAAATGCAAAAATATATATTTTACTGAATATGACTTTATGTATAACGTTGTTCGACTAGGACGGTCTCCGATAGGTTGAATTTTTATTTCCAACAGCATTTAGGAGGAGTGCACTCTTCTCACAATTTGTATCTGCTAAGACAGCCACCTCACAAAATGTACGTGTGATACCTGCTAGGATTCTATATATGCATGTATATATATACATGTGTGAATAGGCTACAGAAAAGGGAAACAAGAATTCACATATTTGTTAAATTTAAAAACACATGGAGAATATGTCCATTAAAATTTGAATACATTTATAACTCCTACCTTATATAATGCAAATGTCAAGTCCAACTATACAACATGTCTCTTCTGAAGTGCTTGTATTTCTATTGTGTTGGGTTAATTTTCCCCATTATATTAGGATGAATAGTCTGAGTCTACTAGGTATGGCTTAGTGTCAGGAATTCAGCATTTCGAATGGAAAATTGGAAAATGAATCCAATGTGTATGTAAATATATGCTGCACAAATATCCTCCCGCTCTCATCCAGAAGAATGCCTTGACATTACCTTCACCCCAAGTAAGACACAATTAGAGGAGAAGAGTTACAAAATCAGTGAATACATATCTGGAATGGAAAATGCTCAGGAGTTCACAACCTTGGAGGTGGTAGAGGAGTTTGCAAAACTAAGGGACAGGGTAAGCACTCCACAAATATGGAGCTCTGCTGGCCTAAAAACTTTTTGAGAAACTGCCTCTGAGCTTCCGCCCTTGAAATATATGTTGTTTTCAGGAGATTTGTCTTCCTTTGTAGTGAGATCATCAAAGCTGGGTCTGCATCTATGTGACCTGGAGGACATGGTTTCTTATTTTCCAATGAACAAGATGAAGCAGTGCTGAATCCACTCTTTGTAGGTAAACTGAGGCCACTGGGGACTAAGTTTCTCCCCGTGAGGACTGTAAAGCCATTTGGTCCTCCTCCACTTTTTGTGGTTTTTTTGCTGCTGCACTGTGAGTTTGGTATTTGTTTCACGAAATACTAGGAGCTAATCTGGGACAGAGTGCTGGAGGGAGTTCTGTCACGCATGGTGGGTCAGGGTCTGCTAGAGAATGCACCAAATAAGCTTCGATCTCTCACAGCTTGCCCCATTGCCCCCTTGTCCATATCAACCTGATTCTTAATTTTCCTCTGAAAACTCTGCATATAACAAGATGCCTTTACATATAAGGGTCTGCTGGCTGTACCATGTCAGTTACAAGCCATTTGGAATCCAATTGTAGATCCACATGGCCCTACCACAGATGTTTTATCAAACAGCTCCCCACCACTGCTCTAGACCCACTACTCAGCAGGCTCCAACTTACTGCCATCCTATTCTACACCATTTTCATGAAACTCCGTAAATCAAGGCACTGTCTGGTATACTCATGATCAGCAACAGGACATCCAATGTTTCTCCAGTGCCACCTGGTCACAGAAATTTCAAAAATTTCATGGTATTTATCTAGCCATTTTTCAAGCATGAAGTTGGAGGCACTGTGGGTTTCAAATCATTCAGCAAACATTAAATGGTGAGGAAGCTCATTTCAATGAAATCTCTGGAGAACTCTCACAGGCAAGGCTTTCCAAAGAGTGGTCAAAGGGTCACATTAGGCCAGGCCCATTGAGGTCTACAATGTGAGGTCCATGTGTGTTTTGACTCTCAACTATGACTGCCATGTCTTTAAGAATAAAATCATGTGATATCCTTGCTGAGATTCCCAGGCCTCTGTGGAAATCCACCCGCGGCCTAGGTCTCAGTTTCCAAGAGCGACTTTCATGCGTGGCCTCTTGAAATCCTAACAAAATTCATGGCAATGCTTCTCTGAGTTCAGTTGTAAAACCCAGTCTCTAAGGGGAATCACACCAGAGTTCAAGCCCACGTGGACCCAGTCATTTTTTCCAATGCCACACAAATGACCAAAATTAAAACCGAAACACTCCCACATGGCCCTCATCTTATTCCATATAGTAACTCATCTTAACCTCTGGCTGGAGGTTTCCATGAGGGTCGCAGCCCAAGACAGTGTCCAAAATTTGCTCGTTTGCCCCTCATTTGCCTAAAGTCAGGGTGGCCTGGACACCATTTCTGTGAACCAGCAATGATCAAATAAGCCTGCCGTTAATTCTTCTGTGTTTCTCCAATTTGAGGCCTATTGATTTCAGGAATAGATTCTTTATGTGATTTAAAGTTATTCGAAAACCCAAACACCTCTGCAGAGATTTGAAGAACTCATTTGACCCAAAGAATCCCTATTCTCACTAGATGGAGTTCAGGAACCTAACAGAGGAAGGCAAGAGACTTCATCCACAATGAATGAATTTTTGCCCTTATGGTTTTGGATGCACGCATTGGATCATTCTTTAGATTCATCAGGTGTTGAGAATCTAAGTCACAGCCACACACATGGCCAAGAGGCTGATTCAGACACATCCATTCTCAAAGCAATGAAGCCAGAAGCCACAGGTGATGCCCATTCATTTCCATTTGAAAACTGTTTTCTTCAGGTTTCACAAAGGGGTGGCCTGAGGCAAAGACCTTCCTGACATTCAGTCCAACACAACAATTAGTAAGCAAATTGCTCAAAGCAGGGTTTCTGCACTGAGACTTTCCTGGTCACACTGATATCTGAGTTTTCTGAAATGCTCGCCATTCTCTTCAGCTATCCATTACATGGACATGTCACAGAGCTTGGAGGTGGTACATATTTTGGACACAAAACCATGAGCCTATTCTGGAGAGTGGCCAGAATTCAGGAAGAAAACTGCAACTTAGAAAGATAGTAGGTGTTGCACATCGATAAGACAAGCTGCAGTCCATTCATATATTGGGCAGGATGAATTATGGGAAGACTTATACTAGACAGGACACATCCATTAATGCATTCTCTTTTTAATGTCTACAACAACGGACACATTGGGATACACCGAAACAGAAACACTCGCCTTGTCAAACAACTTACTAGAAACTGTACAATACAAACCAAACAAACCGCCTTTCCTACCTATTCTCAGAACATGAGACAAAACAACAAACCCACACCCACTCCCACAAAGGCACCTCCTTACCCCAAGTAGGTCTGTGACTATCCGGAGTTTCCTCTGACTGCAGGCCATACTATGTTCCCCCTAAATGGCCTGTCTTCTCTCAGATCTTTTTTCCTTGTTCAACTCTGTGTAGTTGTCAGGAAAAAGTGGTTAGCCACTACCTGCTTTCTCAGGAAAGGTCCCTCTTTAGAGTTCTCCTGGCATTAGGCCATCCTCACATCAGTAGGTACCAAGAAAACTGACTCTGTCCTTGGTAAATCCAAACAAGTGAGCCCACTGGGACTGGGACTGGGACTGCCTCTGGGTGCCTGGCTTCTTGGATACAAATTTCAGAGAGTTCCATCACCAAGGAAATGAGGTATATCACATTCTTTGGAACTGAATGAGGTCACTGCCTTGGCAACCACTTTGTCCTAACTGTTGCTTCCAAGGGTCCCATGAGATGGAAGCTTCCCCTACTTCCTGTGACACATTCACAAGGGAGAATGGTATATCAACCATAGGCACCCAGGAACAGCTCTCCACACAGGCCTGGTTTGGTCCATCTTCTCTACAATAAAAAGAGAGAGGCTGATTCAGACACATCCCTTCATCCTGACCAGGTTATTTGCCATGGAAGATGACTTTTGCTCACTCAGGTCCTTCATACCTGCCTACAACTTCTCCAGGTATCATTTCTGCATGGACCTTTGAGGTTCTCAGCTGGTGGAAGATCCCATAATTTCCTGTATTGTAAGAACCACTCTGTCCCTGCTTTTCTGTAAAATGAGATTGAGGGAACAGTGTGCGCTTAGGGTTAATAACAGGTTTGATTTGGGTTATGAATCATTCTGTGTGATGAATAATGGTATTGGGAACCTGTGATATTTACAAGAATATAGATGTGAAATAAAAGTATGAAAACAAAAATCTAGGTATGATTTGAAGCCCAGAAGGGTTTTCCCCTTGATTGGGATACTTAGCTTTGAATTATGTTCTGCAAAGATGTCTCAGATAATTCGATATACAAGGGAGTAGGACCTTGTACCTATGATGATTGAATTTAGAAGAGAACATCCAGGCAAAAAGTGATAATCGTTAAAATTAGGAAGATAGTCAATAGCTTTAGGAAGAAGAGTGAGTATAGGATTTGGACCAAAAGTTCTTTACCAGTAGGGTTTCGGTTATGGAGTGAATGTAGATGTCAGTACATATGAAGAGTCAGTCACTATGATGAACTGGGGAAAATATGTAGAAAAGCAGATATCAATAGAATCATTACAAAATCAGGCAAAGTATAAAGTGAGTGATAGAATTAGTCATTTTCAACAGGGTTGAGTTTGAATATATAAATTAGATAGAAACAAATATGTAGTCATCAACAGGATTGACAATTGATAGCATTAGGCAACCTGGACATGGATGTTTTTAGTAATCTATGTTCACTTTCCATTTAGGCTTTGGTACAATCATAAGAGTGACCTTTCCATTTTTTGTCCAGAATATTACTGTGATAATGAGGTGACATGAGTATTTCTTTCACCATTTCTGGGAGCAATATATTGAATAATTAAAATTAGAATTGGGGGTACAAAGAGGTGTACCCTGTGTCTATGAACATAGAGATAAAGCATGAATAGAACATACTGTGACTAAATAATATAACTTTTTTGAACTTTAAATAATGAATTGAATTGATATCTGAAAAATTACAGGAAATCATATATTGATATACAATCATTCATTCCAACCAGTTATATATCTCATGGAAATATTAGTGGTTTGGTTTATCATGAAGAGTGTGTGAGTTTTGCTTCAAAAGTGATTATGGAAATCTAAAATAATGTGTTTGGAAAGAAGTCTCATGAAAAGACCTGTCAAGAAACCCTGACAATACTTGTGTTCTGAAGCAAGTGATTAAAGTTGAAACAAATGCCTATAAATTTGTGAACTTGTGGATGAAGTGTATAACTTAAAATGTGCAAAAACTGAAGAAATAATAATGTACCATTGTTGAATACATATGAACGTCAAATTACATATCATGTCCCATAGGAGTCTACTTGCATTGATGTTAGACTGGGTCAGTTTCTGTAGAATAATGAGGATTTGTATGCCCCATTCACTGAAGTTAGTTTTCAGTACTAGGAAACAATTATGTATTTCAGGTGGATGAATAATTCTGATTATAATCTTGTGAAAAGTTGATTATAAATCCACATACATGAACATGAATGAATTTAGAGGGTTTACATTAGACACATATATTTTATATTTTGAAACATCTGCAGAGTGTACAGATATATTATACACACACACACAAAAAAAACACTCACATACATTTAATAGTAGCAATATATATGCCAATCAAAATTCATCAGTAAATATATATCATCCACATATGCAAAAATATTTATTTTACTGAACATGAATTTATGCATAATGTTCTTCTACTAGGAAGCTCCCCTATAGGTTGAATTTTCAGTTCCAACAGCGTTTAGGAGGAGTGAACTCTTCTCACAGTTTGTATATGCCAAGTCAGCCACCTCAAAAATGTACGTGTGATACTTGGTAGGATTCTATATGTGCATATAAATATACAAGTGTGAATAGGCTAAAGAGAAAGGGAAACAAGAATTCTCGTATTTTTTAAGTTTAAAAACTCATGGAGAACTTCTTCGATTAAAAATTGACTAGATTTATAACTTTTACCTTATATAATGCAAAACGCAAGTCCAACTATACAACATGCCTCCAATGAACTGCTTGTATTTCTATAGGTTTGCCTTATTTTTCTCTATCATATTAGGATGAGTTGTCTGAGTCTAGTAGGTATGGGTTAGTGTCAGGGATTCAATATTTCAAAATTAAAATTGGAAAATGAATCCAATTTGTATGCATATATATGCTGCACAAATATCCTCCCACTCTCATCCAGAACAATGCCTTGACATTACCTTCACCCCAAGTAAGACACAATTAGAGGAGAAGAGTTAGAAAATCAGTGAACACATATCTGGAATGGAAAATGCTCAGGAGTTCACAACCTTGGAGGTTGTAGAGGAGTTTCCAAAAGCAAGGGATAGGGTAAACACTCCACAAATATGGAGCTCTGCTGGCCTAAAAGCTTTTTGAGAAACTGCCTCTGAGATAGGGCACTTGAAATATATGTTGTTTTCAGGAGATTTGGCTTTCTTTGTAGTGAGACCATCAAAGCTGGGTCTGCATCTATGAGACCTGGAAGACATTGTTTCTGATTTTTCAATGAACATGAGGCAGCAGTGCTGATATTTTTCTTTTTAAGTAAACTGTGGCCTCTGGGGTCTAAGTGTCTCCCGGTTGAACTGTGAAGCCATTTGGCCCTCCTACACTTTTTGTGGGGTTTTTGCTGATGCACTGGTAGTTTGGTATTTGCTTCATAAAATAGAAGGATTTCAACTGGGACACAGTGCTGGAGGGAGTTCTGTCACGTGTGGTGGGTCAGGGACAGCAGAAAAATGCACCAACCAATCTTCTATCCCTCAAAGCTTGCCCCATTGCATCCTTGTCCATAGCAACCTGAATCTGAGCATTGCCCTGAATCCTCTCCATATAACAAGATGCCTTTACTTATAAGGGTCTGCTGGCTGCACCATGTAAGCCACAAGCCATTTGTAAGCCAATGGAAGATCCAAATTGCTCCAACACAGAAGTTTTATCACACTCCTGCCCACCACAACTCTAGGCCCACTTCTCAGGAGGCTGCAACTTACTTGGACCTCTGTTCTACACCATTTTCATAAAACCCAGTCAAGCAAGGCACTGTCAGGTACATCCATGATCAGCAGCAGGACATCCAAAGGTTCTCTAGTGCAACCTAGTCGTGGGAATTTCAAAAAATTCACGGTATTTATCTAGAAATTTTTCAAGGATAAAGTTGGAGGCACTGTGGGTTTCAATTTATTCAGGAACCATTAAATGGAGAGGAAGATTATTTCAATGAAAGCTCTGGAGAACCCTCACAGGCAAGGCTTCTCAAAGAGTGGACAAAAGGTCACATTTAGCCAGGCCCATTGAGGTCTACAATGTGAGGTCCATGTGTGTTTTGACTCTCAAATATGGCTGCCAAGTCTTTCGAATGAAATCATGTGATACCTTGGCTGAGATTCCCAGTTCTCTGTGCAAAGCCACTCTGGCGCTAGATCTCAGTTTCCAAGGGTGACTCTCATACATGGCCTCTTTAATCCCAACACAATACATGGCAATACTTTTCTGAGGTCAGATTCTGAACTCAGTCTCTAAGGGGAATCACACCAAAGTTCAAGCCCAGGTAGACCCAGTTATGTCTTCCAACTGCCACACAAATATCCACAATTAAATCCAAAACACTCCCACATGTCACTCATCTTTTCTAAATACACACTCATCATAACCTCTGGCTGGAGGTTTCCATGAGGGGTGCGGCCCAAGACAGTGTCCAAAATAACCACCCTTGCCCCTCATTTGCCTAAAATCAGGGTGGCCTGGACATCCTTCCAGTGAACCAGGAGTGATCAAATTGGCCGGCCATTAAGATGGCACTGCTTCTCCAATTTGAAGCCTACTGACTGTGGGGCTTAGAGTCTTTATGTGATTTGGAGTCATGAGAAAAATCAAGCACTTATGGGCTATCCTCTGCAGGGTTTTGAGGAACACATTTGAACCAAATGATCACTATTCTCACTTGATGAAGGTCAGGGACCTTACAGAGGAATGTGAGAGACTTCATCCAAAATGAATGCTCTTTTGTCCATTTTGGTTTTGGATGCACACATGGGATCTTTCTTTAGATCCATCAGGTGCTAAAAATCTAAGCCACAGCCTCACACAGGGCCAAAAAGCTGATTCAGACACATCCCTTTCCAAAGCAATTAAGCAAAGAGCCAGAGGTGATGCCCTTTCATTTCTGTTTGAAAACTATTTCTTTTGGCTCTACAAAGGTGTGGCCTGAGGCAAAGATTTTCCGGACATTCAGGGCAACAGAACAATTGGTAAGCAAAAGGCCCAAAGCAGGGTTTCTCCATTAGAATTTTCTGGTCACACTCATATCTGAGTTTTCTGAGATGCTCCCATTCCCTTCAGCTATCCAGTACATGGCCAAGTCTCAGAGCTTGGAGGTGGTACATATTTTGGACACAAAAAAATGAGCCTATTCTGGAAATTGGCCAGGATTCAGGAAGAAAACAGGAACTTAGCAAGATTGTAGGAGTTGCCCACCCATAAGTCAAGCCACAGTCCATTCATAAATTGGGCAAGATGAATCTTGGGAAGCTTTCTACTAGTCAGGACACATACAATGATTCATTCTCTTTTCTAATGTCTAAAACCACGGACACAGTGGGATACACAGACATAGAGACACTGGCCTTGTCAAACGACTTACCAGAAACAGTTCACTCCAAAACAAATAAACCACCTTTCCTACCTATTCTTAGAACATGAGACAAAATCTCAAACCTACACCCATACACACAAAGGCAGCTCCTTCCCCCAAGTAGGTCTGTGACTATCAGGAGTGTCCTCTGACTGGTGGGCCATACTATGTTCTGATGAAATCGCCTGTCCTGTGTCAGATATGGTCTCATTGGCCCAATCTGTGAAGTTGTCACTAGCCAGCTGTGAGCCACTACCTGCTTTCTCAGGAAAGGCCTCTCTTCAGAGCTTTCCTGACATTTGTCCATCCTCACATCAGTAGGTACTAAGAAAGACTGACTCTGTCCTTGTTGAATCCAAACAAGTGAGACCACTGGGACTGGGAATGGGACTGGCTCTGCGTACCTGGCTTCCCGGATCCCAAGTTCAGAGAGTTTCATCACCAAGGAAGTGAGGTGAGATTAATCTCTTCAGGAATTTAATGAGGTCACTGCCTTGGCAACCACTTTGTCCTAACAGTTGCTTCCAATAGTCCTATGAGATGGAGGCAGCCCTTACTTCCTGTGACACTTTCAAAAGTTAGAATGGTATATCAACCATAGGCACCCAGGAACAGCTCTCCACACATGCCTGGTATGGTCCATCTTCTCTACATTAAGAAGAGAGAGGCTTATTCAGACAAAACCCTTCATCCTGGAAAGGTTGTTTGAGATGGAAGATAACTTTTGCTCTCTCAGGTCCTTCACAGCTGCCTAATCTTCTCCAGGGATCAAACCTGCATGGACCTTTGAGGTTCTCAGCAGGAGGCAGATCCTGTACATTCCTGTATTGTAAGACGAACTCTGTCCCTGCTCTTCTGTAAAGTTAGGTTGAGGGAAGAGTGTATGGTTAGGGTTATTAACATGTTTGATTTGGATTACGAATCCTTCTGCAGGATGATTAATAGTATTGGGAACCTGCGATATTTATAAGATTATAGAGGTGAAATATAAGTATGAAAACAGAAATGTTGGTAAGATTTGAAGCCCAGAAGGGCATTAGACCCTTGATTGGGATACTTAGCTTTTAATTACGTTCTACACAGATGTCTCAGATAAATTGATAATCAATGGCATAGGACCTTATACCTTGGATGTTTGATTTTAGAAGAGAACATCCACTCAAATTGAGATAGTCGGTGGGATTAGGAAGATAGTCGGTAGGTTTATAAAAAAAGAGTGAGTATCAAAATTGGACACAAAGTTCTGTAGCATTAGGGTTTCGGTTATAGAGTGAATATAAATGTCAGCACATGTGAAGAGTCAGTCACAATGATTAACTGGGGAAAATATGTAGGAAGGAAAATATCAATAGAGACATTACGAAATGAGGCAATTATATAGTGAGTGATAGGATTAGACATTTTCAACAGGGTTGAGATTGAATACATAATCTTAGGAAGAAACAAATATGTAGTCACCAATAGGAATGACATTTGAAAGCATTAGGCAACCTGGACATGGATGTTTTTAGTAAGCCATGTTCACTTTCAATTTAGGATTTGGTACAATCATAAGTGTGACCTTTGCATTTTGTGCCCAGAAAATTATTGTGATCAAATATATATGTAGATCATATGATATGTGTATTTCTTCCACCATTTCTGGGAGCAATATTTGAGGACACATAAATTAGTATTGTGGGTACCAAGTGGTGTACCCTGTGTCAATGAATATAGAGATAATGCATGAATAGACCATAGTGTGAATAAATAATATAACTTTTTTCTCTTTAAATAATGGATTGAATTGATATCTTAAAATATATAGGAAATCATATATTGACATACAATCATTCACTCCAACCAGTTACATATATAATGGTAATCTTAGGGTTATTGTTTATCATGAAGTGTGTGTGAGTTTTGTTTCAAAAGTGTTTATGGAAATCGAAAATATTGTGTTTGGAAAGAAGTCTCATGAAAAGACCAGTCAAGAAATATGGAGGAATCCATGTGTTCTGAAGCTGGAATTGATTGAAAGTGAAACAAATGCCTATAACTTTCCTAAATTGTGGATGAAATATATATCCTGTGGTGTGCATAAACTGATGAAATAGTAATGTACCAGTGTTGAATAAAAATGAAGGTCAAAGTACACATCATGTCCCATAGGAATCTACTTGCATTGATGTTAAACTGGGTCAGTTACTGTAGAAATATTAGGATTGCATGCATTATTCACCGTAGATAGTTTTATTTCATTTTTATTCATGGTTGTTCAAAACATTCCATAGTTGTTGTTATAACATATTTCACACTTTGATTCAAGTGCGTTATAAACTCCCATTTTTACCCCATGTACAGATTACAGAATCACATCAGTTACACATCTATTGATTCACATATTGCCATACTAGTGTCTATTGAATTCTGCTGCCTTTCCTATCCTCTACTATCCCCCCTCCCCTCCCCGCCCCTCCCCTCTTCTCTCTCTACCCCCTCTACTGTAATAAATTTGTCCCCCTTGTATTATTTTTCTCTTTCTCCTCACTTTCTCTTGTATGTAATTTTGTATAACCCTGAGGGTCTCCTTCCAATTCCATGCAATTTTCCTTCTCTTTCCCTTTCCTTTCCACCTCTCATCCCGCTTTAATGTTAATCATCTTGTCATGCTCTTCATCTCTCCTCTGTTCTTAGTTACTCTCCGTATATCAAAGATGACATTTGGCATTTGTTTTTTAAGGATTGGTTAGCTTCACTTAGCATAATCTGCTCTAATGCCATCCATTTCCCTCCAAATTCTATGATTTTTTTTTATTTTTCAATGCAGAGTAATACTCCATTGTGTATAAATGCCACAGTATTTTATCCATTCTTTCATTGAAGGTTATCTAAGTTGGTTTCACAGTCTTGCTGTTGTGAATTGTTCTGCTATGAACATCGATGTAGCAGTGTCCCTGTAGCATGCTGTTTTTAGGTCTTTAGTGAATAGACTGAGTAGGGGAATAGCTGGGTCAAATGGTGGTTCCATTCCCAGCTTTCCAAGAAATTTTCATACTGCTTTCCAAATTGGCTGCACCAATTTGCAGTCCCACCAGCAATGTAGAAGTGTACCTGTTTCCCCACATCCTTGCCAGAACTTGTTCTTTGACTTCATAATGGCTGCCAATCTTACTGGAGTGAGATGGTATCTTAGGGTGGTTTCGATTTGCATTTCTCTGACTGCTGGAGATGGTGAGCATTTTTTCATGTACTTGTTGATTGATTGTAAGTCCTCATCTGATAAGTGTCTGTTGAGGTCCTCAGCCAATTTGTTGATTGGGTTATTTGTTATCTTATTGTCTAATTTTTTGAGTTTTTTGTATACTCTGGATATTAGGGCTCTATCTGAAGTGTGAGGAGTAAAGATTTCTTCCCAGGATGTAGGCTCCCTATTTACCTCTCTTATTGTTTCTTTTGCTGAGAAAAAAACTTTTTAGTTTGAGTAAGTCCCATTTGTTGATTCTAGTTATTAACTCTTGTGCTATGGGTGTCCTATTGTGGAATTTGGAGCCCGACCCCACAGTATGTACATCATAAGCAAATTTTTCTTCTATCAGACACTGTGTCTCTGATTTGATATCAAGCTCCTTGATTCATTTTGAGTTAACTTTTGTGCATGGCAAGAGAAAGGGATTCAGTTTCAATTTGTTACATATGGATTTCCAGTTTTCCCAACACCATTTGTTGAAGATGCTATCCTTCCTCCATTGCATGCTTTTAGCCCCTTTATCAAATATAAGATAGTTGTAGTTTTGTGGATTGGTTTCTGTGTCCTCTATTCAGTACCATTGGTCCACAAGCCTGTTTTGGTACCAGTACCATGCTATTGTTGTTACTATTGCTCTGTAGTATAGTTTGAAGTCTTGTATCGCTCTACCGCCTGATTCACACTTCCTGCCTAGCATTGTTTTTGCTATTCTGGGACTTTTATTTTTCCATATGTATTTCATGATTGCTTTCTTTATTTCTATAAGAAATGCCTTTGGGATTTGATTGGCATTGCATTAAACCTATAGAGAAATTTTGGTAATATCACCATTTTGATGATGTTAGTTCTGCCTTTCCATGAACAGGGTATATTTTTACATCTTCTAAGATCTTCTTATATTTCTCTCTTTAGGGTTGTGTAGTTTTCATTGTATGAGACTTTCCCCTCTTTTGTTAGGTTGATTCCCATCTTTTTTTTTTTTTAGGATATTGTGAATGGAGTGGTTGTTCTCATTTCCATTTCAGAGGATTTGTCCCTGATAATTAGGAATGCCTTTGATTTATGCGTGTTGATTTTATATCCTGCCACTTTGCTGCATTCATTTATTAGCTCTATTAGTTTCTTTGTAGACCCTTTTGGGTCTGCTAGGTATAGAATCTTGACATCTGCAATAGTAATAATTTAAGTTGTTCTTTTCCTATTTTTATGCCTTTAATTTCTTCCGTCTGTCTAATTGCTCTGGCCAGTGTTTCGAGAACTGTATTGAACAGAAGTAGTGAGAGAGGGCATCCCATTCTTGTTCCAGATTTTAGAGGGAATGCCTTCAATTTTTCTAGATTCACAATGATGCTAGCTTGAGGATTAGCATAGATTGCTTTTACAATATTGAGGTATGATTCTGTTATTCCTAGTTTTTCTAGAGTTTTGAAGATAAAGGGATGCTGTACTTTGTCGAATGCTTTTTGTGCATCTATCGAGATGATCATATGGTTCTTATTTTTAAGTCTATTGATGTGGTGAATAACATTTATTGATTTTCGTATATTGAACAAGCCTTGCATTCCATGGATGAATCCTACTTGATCATGGTGCACAATTTTTTTAATATGTTTTTGTATCTGATTCACCAGAATTTAATTAGGGATTTTTGCATTTAGATTTCTTAGGGATATTGGTCTGTAGTTTTCTTTGTTTGAAGTGTTTATGTCTGGTGTAGAAATCAGGGTGATATTGGCCTGGTAGAATGAATTTGGAAGATCTCCCTCTTTTTCAATTTCCTGAAATAGCTTGAAAAGTATTGGTATTAGTTCATATTTAAAGGGTTTGTAAAACTCTGCTGTATACCCATACTGTCCTGGTCTTTTCTTAGTTGGTAATCTTTGGATGGTTTCTTCTATTTCCTCAATTGATACTGGTCTGTTTAGGTTGTCTATATCCTCCTGACTCAATCTGGACAGATCATATGACTTAAGAAATTTTTCGATGCTTTCACTATCTTCTATTATATTGGAGTATAACGAATCAAATTAATTTCTGATTATCTTCTGTATTTCAGAAATATCTGCTGTGATTGCCAGAAGGTGACAAATAACTTGTGTAGATTGATACAGCAGGAGTGGAAGCCGTTTATTGTAGCATCTGAGCGATATTTATACATTTTATATAGCTTATCTAATTAGCATAAAATAGATCCAGCAGTCAACCAATAAGGAATCTCCACACTTAATGGCTTGCTTTTTTTACTTCACAAACCACTCTCTATGGCATTTGGCCAGGCGCCATCCAGACTTGTTTACAGACCCTAACATTTCTCTGGCAAAATACCAGGTGCCATCCTGACTTGTTTATAGACCTTAACATGTGATGTTGCCCTTTTCATCCCGTATGCTAGTAATTTGAGTTTTCTCTCTTCTTCTCTTCATTAGCATGGCTAAGGGTCTGTCGATTTTATTTATTTTTTTCAAAGAACCAACTTTTAGTTTTCTCAATTTTTTCAATTGTTTCTTTTGTTTCGATTTCATTAATTTAAGCTTTGATTTTAATTAAATCTTACCTTCTACTTATTTTGCTGTTGTTTTCCTCTTCTTTTTCTAGGATTCTGAGATGAAGTATGAGATCATTTATTTGTTTTGTTTTTTTTTTCTTTTTTTAAGGAATGAAATCCAAGCAATGAATTTTCCTCTTAGAACAGATTTCAGTGTGTCCCATAGATTCTGATATGTTGTGCCTGTGTTTTCATTTATCTCTAAGAATTTTTTAAATTCCTCCTTGATGTCTTCTATAACCCATTGATCATTCAGTAACCTATTGTTCATTCTCCAAGTGATGCATGATTTTTCCTTCCTTCGTTTATCATTGATTTTTAGTTTATATTAGATTATGATCAGATAAGATGCATGGTATTATCTCTACTTCTTTATATTGTCTAAGAATTGCCCTGTGACATAATATATGATCTATTTTTGAGAAGGATCCATGTGCTACTGAGGAAAAATGTAACTGCTTGATGTTGAGGAGTATATTCGATATATGTCAATTAAGTCTAGGTAATTAATTGTGTTATTGAGTTCTATAGTTTTCTATTTCAACTTTTGTTTGGAAGACCTGTCCAGTGGTGAGAGAGGTGTGTTGAAGTCTCCCATGATTATTGTATGGTGGTCTATTAGACTCTTGATCTTGAGAAAAGTTTGTTTGATGGACATAGCTGCACCATTGTTTGGGGCATATATATATTTATAATGGTTATGTCTTGTTGGTGTATGGTTCTCTTGAGCAGTATGTAGTGTCCCTCTTTATCCCTTTTGATTAACTTTGGCTTGAAATCTATTTTATTTGATATGAGTATGGACACTCCTGCTTGTTTCCGAAGTCCATATAAGTGATATGATTTTTCCCAACCTTTCACCTTCAGTCTATGTATGTCTTTTCCTATCAAATGCGTCTCCTGTAGGCAGCATATTATTGGGTCTTGTGTTGTGATCCATTCTACTAGCCTGTGTCTCTTAATTGGTGAGTTTAAGCCATTAACATTTACGGTTATTATTGAGATAACGGTTGTTCTTCCAGCCCTATTTGTTTATTTATGTTATTAAACACGGATTGTTTTCTACATTGATTATTTCCCCCTTTTACTGTACTACCTCCCACTGTTGGTTTTTATTGTTATTTTCCATTTCCTCTTCCTGTAATATTTTGCCGATGATGTTTTGAAGAGATGGTTTTCTAGCTACAATTTATTTTAACTTTTTTTTAACATGGAAGGTTATGATTTTATCTTCCATCCTGAAGCTTAATTTCGCTGGATACACAATTCTTGGTTGGAATCCATTTTCTTTCAGTGTTTGAAAAATGTTAATCCAGGATCTTCTAGCTTTCAGAGTCTGTGTTGAAAGATCAGCTGTTATCCTGATTGGTTTACCCCTAAATGTAATCTGCTTTTTTTTCTCTTGTAGCATTTAAAATTCTCTCCTTATTGTGTACGTTGGGCATCTTCATTATAATGTGTCTAGGTGTGGATCTCTTATGATTTTGCACATTCGGCGTCCTGTAGGCTTCTAGGACTTGGGAGTCAGTCTGATTCTTCAAGTCTGGGAAGTTTTCTCGTATTATTTCATTGAATACATTGCTCATTGCTTTGGTTTGGACCTCTATACCTTCCTGTATTCCAATGACTCTTAAGTTTGGTCTCTTTATGTTATCCCGTATTTCTTGGATATTCTGTTCATGGTTTCTTAACAGTCTTGCTGAGCTGTCTATGTTCTTTTCAAGTTGGAATACTTTGTCTTCATTGTCTGATGTTCTATCTTCTAAGTGTTCTACTCTGCTGGTAGTATTCTCAATTGAGTTTTTAAGTTGGTTTATTGCTTTCTGCATTTCTAGGATTTCTGATTGTTATTTTTTACAACCTCTATCTCCCTGTATAGCTAATCTTTTGCTTCTTGGATTTGTTTATGTAATTCATTGTCGAAGTGATTTTTCATTGTCTGATTTTGCTGTCTAATGTCTTCCTTGAGACTCCAGATCATCTGAAGCATGTATATCCTGAGTTTTTTATCTGACATTCCATCTACTGCAGCTATTACCTCTTCTAAAGTTGTGCTGACCTGCATTGCTTGTGGTCCTTTTTTCCTTGTCTTATCATACTGCTCGCTTTTCTTTCTGCTTGGTGAAACTGTTGTGATTTTGAAATTTTCCTCCTATATATTTATATTGCTCTTGTATAGTTGCAAAGTCTCCCTTGCATGGGCACAGGGGGGCTGTGCTGATCCTCCAATTAGGGTGATCTAACTACCTTGCTGACGGGCCGCTGGGCTTGTTTTCCTGATCGGTTGCAGGTCTGCCTACCATGCAGGCGCGGGAGGCGGCTCTGCTCTGCCCCTACTCCAATTGGTGTCACGTGTCTACCAGGCCCGTGGACCCCTGGGGTGTTCTGCCGATCAGTCACAGGTCTGCCTACCTTTTAGGTGCTGGCGGCTGCTCTGCTCTGCCCCTACTCCAATTGGGGTGACGTGACTACCATGCAGGTGTGTTGCTGGGCCTGTTCCGCCAGTTTGTCGCAGGTCTGCCTACCTTGCGGGCACGGGCAACGGATCTGCTCTGCTCCTATTCCAAATGGGGTGAAGTGTCTGCCGCGCCGGCAGGGCGATGGGCCTCTTCTGCCAGTCAGGTGCAGGTGTGCCTACCTTGCGGGTGCGGGTGATGGCTCTGCTCTGCCACTACTCCATTTGGGGGGTCGTGACTACCATGCCGGCAGGTTGTTGGGCCTGTTCTGGGTGCGGGCAAAGGCTCTGCTCTGCCCCTACTAATATTGGGGTGACCTGACTACCATGCCGGTGGGCCACTGGGATTGTACTAGGTGCGGGAGAAGGCTCTGCTCTGCAACTATTCCAATTCAGGTGATTTGACTACCACGCCTGCGGGTCACTGGGCCTGTTCTGGGCAAGGGCAGCGGCTCTGCTCTGCCTCTATTCCAATTGCGGTGACGTGACTACCATGCAGGTGTGTCGCTGGGCCTGTTCCGGGCGTGGGCGGCGGCTCTGCTCTGCCCCTCTGGCTTGATGACAAAGTGAGAGAGACCCAGGTGTTTGTGACTCACTTTCTTTACCAGGAGACCAACTGTTTCTGTCACCGCTGGTATCAATGAAGTTATCTCCTCTGCTGCTTTCTGATGACATCAGATCTCTGCCATGTTGGTATCCCATGCAAAAGGCAGCATTTTGTTCCCTTTGTTGGGTGACTAAAGCAATGGGTGAGTTCTGACCGGCACTCACAAGCCCCGTCTCAATCCTGTTGCACTCCCTATGAAGGCTCGGTTGATATTTACCTCCACAGTATTCAGCAAGACCCGGACCGAGAAGCAGTTTCCGCGGGTTCTTTAGCCCAGGGCCAGATCAGTTCCGGGAGGCGGAATTCGGCCGCTCTGGGCTCGGTGTATGTTCTAATAGAAGCAGGCTCCAAGACGCAGTTTCTGCGGGTTCTTTAGCACTGAGCCTGAGTAATTTGTCTGCAAGACAAAGGTGAATGGCATCCTGAAATTACCGGTTCTATAGCTGAATAAGCTGCGATCAGTCGAAAACAGGGATGGTGACGTCACCTCTCCAAGATGGTGGCCGCTGGGTTCCTCTGTGGTCTGACTGGTGCGGAGAAACGAGTTGGACTGCATGCTTCCCCGTCTCAAACCCAGAATTCAGCACTGAGCACAGTGATTGCATACCTGGCAGGAGCCCACTGTATCTGC
Source organism: Callospermophilus lateralis (assembly GCF_048772815.1). NCBI lineage: Eukaryota > Metazoa > Chordata > Mammalia > Rodentia > Sciuridae > Callospermophilus > Callospermophilus lateralis. The sequence goes on from NW_027514428.1 coordinate 1,080,905, forward strand.
ACCGCTGTATATTTGCGTTGCTATCTCGTCGTTTCCCAGCACGCACCACAGACTCTAGCCACGGAGCGATTTCCTGAATAACCCACATGACCTTCTGTGAGGACAAATCACTCGCGTTTGAGTTCCCGTAGCTGATCCTCGTGAGATGGAAATATGTACACTAGGTTTTGGAGAACCACAATTTTGCTGGAAATTCCTAACAAGATAGGTTTTAGCCATTCTAACTCGTCATTCTCCCGCACAGTGACGCGGTATATGGGGGTGATGCACTCCCTTCGCAGCCATCATATGATCCCCTGAAGCTAGTTTTCAGTACTAGGAAACAAATAAGTATTTCAGGTGGATGAATATTTCTGAGAAAAATCTTTTGAAAAGTTGATTATAAATCCACATACATGAATATGAATGAATTTAGGGAGTGTATAATAAGAAAAATATACTTCATATTTTGAAAAATCTGCAGAGTGAAATATATATATATATATATATATATATATATATATATATATATATACATACACACAGAGACATTAAAGAGTAGCATTATGTATGCAAATTGAAATTCACCATGAAATATATATCATCCACAGATGCAAAAATATTCATTTTAATGAACATGGATTTATGTCGTTCAACTAAGAAGCTCACCCGTATCTTGAATTTTCGGTTTCAACCGCATTTAGTAGGAGTGATCTCTTCTCACAATTTGTATCTGCCAAGCCAGCCACCTCACAAAATGTACGAGTGATACCAGGTAGAATTCGATATGTGCATATAAAAATACATGTGATGAATAGGCTACAGAGAAAGGGAGACAGTTATTCACATTTTTGTTAACTTTTAAAACACATGGAGGACTATTTCAATTAAAATTCGCTAGATTTATAACACCTACCATTTATCATACGAAAGGCAAGTCCAACTATACACCATGCCTCCTGTGAACCTCTTGTATTTCTATTCTGTTTGGGTTATTTTTCTCCATAATATTAGGATTAGAAGTCAAAGTCTATTAGGGTATGTGTTAGTGTCAGGGATTCAGTATTTCGAATGGAAAATTTGAAAATGTATCCAATGTATATGCAAATATGTGCTACACAAAAAACTTCCCACTCTCATTCATAACAATGCCTTGACATTACCTTCGCCCCACATAAGACACAATTAGAGGAGAGGAGTTAGAAAATCTGTGAATACATATGTGGAATGGAAAATGCTCAGGAGTTCACAAATTTGGAGGTGGTAGAGGAGTTTCCAAAAGTAAGGGACAGGGTAAACACTCCACAAACATGAAGTTCTGCCAGCCTGACATCTGGAGAAACTGCCTCTAAGGTTGGGCAATGAAATATATGCTGTTGTCAGGAGCATTAACTTCATTTGGAGTGAGACCATCAAAGCTGGGTCTTCATCGATGTGACATGAATGACATTGTTTCTTATTTTCCAATGAACATGAGGCATCAGTGCTGAATTTTCTATTTGTATGTAACTTGTGGCCACTAGGGTCTAAGTGTCTCCCCGTGTGGACTGTAAATCCATTTGGTCATCCTCCACTATTCGTGGTGTTTCTTGCTGCTGCACTGGGAGTTTGGAATTTGCTTCATGAAATACAAGGAGTTCAACAGGGACACAGTGCTGAAGTGAGTTCTGTCAATTGTGGTGGGTCAGGTTCTGCAGGAGAATGCACCAACCAGGCTTCTATCCCACATTGCTTGCCCCATTGACCATAGCAACCTGATTCTGAACATTGCCCTGAAACCTCTCCATATAACAATATGCTTTTACATATAAGAGTCTACTGGCTTCAAAATGTCAGTCATAATCCATTTGCAAGCCAATGGCAGATCCACATGGCCCAACACAGATGTTTTATCACACACCTGCCAACCACTGCTCTAGGACAACTACTCAACAGGATCCAACTTACTGGCATCTCTGTTCTACACCATTTTCATAAAACCAAGTCAATCAAGGCACTGTCTTACATACTCATGATCAGCAACAGGACATCCAAATGTTCTCCAGTGCCACCCAGTCATGGGAATTTCAAAAATTTTTATGGTATTTATCTAGCCAATTTTCAAGGAAGAAGTTGGAGGCACTGTGGGTTTCAATTTATTCAGGAACCATTAAATGGTGAGTAAGCTCATTTCAATGAAAACTCTGGAGAATTCTCACATGCAAGACTTCCCAAAGAGTGGCCAAAATGTCAGATTAAGCCAGGCCCATTGAGGTCTACAATGTGAGGTTCATGTGTGTTTTGACTCTCAAAAATGGCTGCCAAGTCTTTAAGAATAAAATCATGTGATATCCTGGCTGAGATTCCCTGTGATCTGTGGAAAGTCAACTTGGGCCTAGATGTCTTTCCAAGGGCAACTCTCATGCATGGCCATCTAAAATCCCAACACAATTCATGGCAATACTTCTCTGAGATCAGTACCACAACTCAGTCTCTAAGGGGAATCACACCAGGGTGCAAGCCCACGTGGACCCAGTCATCTCTTCAAACCACCATTCAAATGTCCACAATTAAAACCCAAACACTCCCACATGGCCCAAATCTTCTTCCATATATACACTCATCATAACCTGTGGCTGGAGGTTTCCATGAGGGGAGCAGCCCACGTCAGTGTCCAAAATAAGCTTCCTGCACCTCATTTGCCTAATGTCAGGGTGGCATGGACACCCTTCCTGTGAACCAGGAGTGATCAAATAGGCCTTCCTTTAATACTGCTTAGCTTCTCCAACTTGAAGCCTACTGACTTTGAGGTTTAGATTCTTTAAGTGAATTGGAGTCATGAGAAAAACAAGCACCTATGGGCTAGCCTCTGCTGGGTTTTGAAGAACTCATTTGAAACAAAGTATCCCTGTTCTCACTTGATGGATGTCAGGAACCTACCAGAGGAAGGCAAGAGAGTTAATCAACAATATCTGATCTTTTTGCCATTTTGGTTTTCGATGCATGCATGGGATGTATCTTTAGATCCATCAGGTGCTGAGAATCTAAGCCTCAGCCTCACAAGGGCCAAGAGACTGATTCAGACATATCCCTTTTCAAAGCAATTAAGCATGGATCCACACGTGATGCCCATTCATTTGCATTTGAAAACTGTTTTCTTCAGGCTTCACAAAGTGGTGGCTTGAGGCAAAGTTCTTCCTGACATTCAGGGCAACAGAACAATAGGTAATCAAAAGGACCAAAGCAGGGTTTCTCCACTGAGACTTTCCTGGTCAACTGATATCTGAGATTTCTGAGATGCTAGCCATTCCCTTAAACTATCTAGTACATGGCCATGTCACAGATATTGGAGGTGGTACATATCTTGGACACAAAACCATGATACTATTCTGGAGTGTTGCCAGAATTGAAGGAGAAAACAGGAAATTATGAAGCTAGTAGGTGTTGCCCATCCATAAGGCATGCCTGATTCCACTCATATATTGGGCACAATGAATGCTGGCAAGCTTTCTAGTAGACAGGAAACATCCATTGATGCCTTCTCTCTTCTAATGTCTACAATCATGAACACAGTGGGATACACAGACACTCGCCTTGTCAAAGGACTTACTAAAAGTAGTCCACTCCAAACCAAACAAACTGCCTTTCCCACCTATTCTGAGAACTTGAGACAAAAACCACAAAATCACACCCACACCCACAAAGGCACCTCCTTCCCCCAAGTATGTCTGTGACTCTCCGGAGTGTCCTCTGACTGGTGGGCCATACTATGTTTCCCCAAAATGACCTCTCCTGTCTCAGTTCTGGTCTGCTTGGCCAACTCTGTGAAGTTGTCAAGAGCCAGTGGTGAGACACTACCTGCTTTCTGAGGAAAAGCCCCTCTTCAAAGGTTTCCTGGCATTTGGCCATCCTCACATCTGTAGGTTCAAAGAAAGACTGACTCTGTCCTTGGTAAATCCAAACATATGAGACCACTGGGACTGGGACAGGGACTGTGTCTGGGTTCCTGGCTTCCTGGATCCCAAGTTCAGAGAGTTTCATCACCAAGGAAGTGAGGTGAGGTCACTTCCTTCAGGATCTGAATTACATCACTGCCTTGGCAACCACTTTGCCCTAACAGTTGCTTCCAAAAGTCCCATTAGGTGGAGGCTGCCCCTGTTTTCCTGTAACACTTTCACAAGTTAGAATGTTATATCAATCATAAGCACCCCGGAACAGCTCTCCACACAGAACTGGTTTGGTCCATCTTGTATACATTAAGAAGAGAGAGTGATTCAGACACAACCCTTCAACCCGACCAGGATGACTGCCATGGAAGATGACTTTTGCTTTCTGAGGTATATCATAGCTGCCTTCATCTTCACCAGGGATCATTTCTGCATGAACATTTGAGGTTCTCAGCAGGTGAAGATACCCTACATTCCTGTATTTTAAAACCAACTCTGTCCCTGCTCTTCGGTAAAGTTAGTGTATGGTTAGGGTTCATTATATGTTTGATTTGGGTTAGGAATCATTCTGCAGGATGAATAAAGTGATTGGGTACCTGCGATATTTATAAGAATATATAAGTGAAATATATGTATGAAAACGGAAATCTAAGAAAGATTTGAAGCCCAGAAGGGCATTGGGCCCTTGATTGGGATACATAGTGTTGAATTACGTTCTGTACAATTGTCTCAGTTAAATCGATATACAATGGCATAGGACCTTGTACCTTGGATGATTGAATGTAGAAGAGAACATCCAGTTAAAAAGGGATAGTCGGTAGGATTAGAAAGATAGTCGGTAGGTTTAGGAAGAAGAGTGAGAATATGATTTGGAATAAAAAGCTTCTTTAGCAATAGGGTTTCATTTAGAGAGTGAATGTAAATGTCAGTACATGTGAAGAGTCTTTCACAATGATGAACTGGGGAAATTATGTAGAAAAGCAGGTATCAATAGAGACATAACGAAATCAGGCAAAGTACAAATGAGTGATAGGATTAGACATTTTCAACGGGTTGAGTTTGAATATATAATCATAGGAAAAAACAAATATGTTGTCACCAATGGGATTGACATTTGAGAGCATTAGGCAACCTGGACACGGATGTTATTACTTATCCATGTTCACTTTCCTTTTAGGCTTTGGTACAATCATAAGTGTGACCTTTACATTTTTTTTTTTGTTCAGAATATTTCGGTGGTAAAATGTATATGTAGATCAGGTAACATGAGTATTTCTTTCACCATGTCTGGGAGCAATATTTTGAAGACATATACATTAGTATTAGGGGTACAAAGAGGTATACCCTGTGTCTATGAATATAGAGATAATGCATGAATAGACGATAATATGAATAAATAATGTATCTGGTTCCACTTTAAATAATGGATTGAATTGAAATCTGAAAATATATAAGAAATCTTATATTGATATATAATCATTCATTTCAACCAGTTATATATCTAATGGTAATATTAGGATTATGATTTATCATGAAGGGTGTTTGAGTTTTGCTTTATAAGTGATGATGTTAAATGAAAATAATGTGTTTGGAAAGAAGTGTCATGAAAAGACCAGTCAAGAAACATAGAAGAATCATGTGTTCTGAATCAGAAAGTGATTGATCGTGAAACAAATGCCTATAAATTTTCTAACTTTTGAATGAAATATATATCCTATGATGTGCATAAACTGAAGACATTGTAACGTATAAGTGTTGAATAAAAATGAAAATCAAAATACACATCATGTCCCCTAAGAATATACTTGCATTGATGTTAAACCAGCTCAGTAACTGTAGAAATATTAGGTTTTGTTTGCACCTTTCACTGAATTTAGTTTTCAGTACTAGAAAACAAATATGTATTTCAGGTGGATGATTATTTCTGAGAATAATCTTGTGGAAAGTTGATTATAAATACACATATATGAATATGAATGAATTTAGGGAGTGTATAATAAGACACATATATTTCATATTTTAAAAAATCTGGAGAGTGTATATATATATATATACACACTCTCATACATACACACTCACATGCACAGATATAAAAAAGTAGCAATACAGGAGATCCATCATGAAGGCAAGCATGGAAAAATCAAGTCTCTGACCTCTTCAGCTGCGCGGGCATCAGGAGTCGTAAACTGTCTAAATGCTGTTTGCTCAGAATCACTAGGCAATGTTGACCTAATGTGGATCTGGTGCGAACATTCTGTGCCCCTCAGAACACACACCGAGCCTGGATCGGCTGCATTCAACCTCCGGTTTGCCTGGTTCTCGTGACTCAGCACTAAGATCCCTCTGAAATAACTGTTCGGCCCTTCTGAACTTTCAGAGGTAAAAGCCAACCAAGCCTTCAAAGGCAGTGGCCACAGGATTGAAACGGCGCTTGGGAGAGACAGTCAGGACCCACCCGTTGCGTTGGTTACCTTGCAAAGGGAACAAACGGTCACCATTTGCATGGGATACCACCATAGCATAGAAATGATGTCACGGGCAGAGGAGAAAACTTCATTGAAACCAGCGTGACAGGTGTGTAATCCCCTAGCCATCTCTCTCAACACAGCGGGGAAACCTTAAGGGCCCCTCCTAGCTCTGCCATAAGGGCCTCTCCCAGCTCTCCTGTGAGCGCGATAGCCAGACCTAGGGAATCAGGATTGGCTCGGGACTAGCGGCGTGGAGTTCCGGGCTCCTGATCCCACAAGTGCTGACAATTGAGGTCTCCTACACCACGTACCGGTGGCGTGGCTCCCAGAGGGCAAGAAAATTCGCTGGGGGTCCTCAGCCCCAAGCTCTACAAACTTAGGGTCTGAGGGAGGCAAACAGGGAGAGTGTGCACAGGCGTTCATGAAAACAGGGCTGCCAGGATTAGAGTTCTTGCTTGTAACCACTATTGTGGTGAGCGTCACAGGTGATCAGGGCATGGCTTGAGGAAGCACAAGAGAAGGCCCTAGGCACTCAGGATTGGAGATCCGCCAAGTCTGGGAGGAAGAGCTGCTGCACAGTGATTGGTTCCCACTTATTCAGAGGAGAAGCTTGGCCCAGTGCACACAGCTCCACCTACTGAAAGAGAAGTTAATTGAACTCTATGACTGCATGTATTATTATTATTTTTTTAATTAATATTTTTTATATTTCTTTCATTTTCATTTTTGTTGTTGTTGTTCTTTAACTTTTTTAATGTTTTTATTTTTTTATTTTTTATGTTATCATTATTATTATTAATATTATTTTAAATTTTAATTTTCATTTTTTAATTATAATTATTATTTAAATTTTTTTTCTTTCTTTATTTTCTTTTTTTTTCTTTTGTCTTTTCATTTCTTTTCAATTTTCTTATTCTCCCTTCCTTGAATTCTACCTGTCTACTCTCATTCTCTTTAGTGACTTCTTCCCTTCCCTTCTAATATCTTTCCTCCCAAGCATCAAATAAATTTATAAGAGTAAGCAGTAACTCAGCAGTCAAACAAAATAAGAAGTAACATGAGCAGCATAAAAAAGCAAGGAAGAAAAGGAGTACAAACAATGATGGACAGCCTAAATATTCAGAAGGACCTAGAGTCATCAGAAAAATGGTCATATAAAGAACTCAAGAAATACCTTAAACAGATGGAATGGAACCTTAAAGAGGATACGAGACATCAAAACCAAACAGTGAAAGAACACATTGAAAATGAATTACATAAACAGATATAAAAAGAAATTAAGCATCTTAATTAGGAGATAGAGATTATAAAAAAAACCAAACAATAATTCTAGAAATGAAGGAAATGATAAACCAAATTAAAAACTCAATTGAGAGTATCACTAACAGAGTGGAGCAAGTAGAAGACAGAATGTCAGATAATGAAGACAAAATATATCATCTTGAAAAAAGTCTAGCCAACAAAGAAATGCTGGTAAAAAGTCATGAGAAAAACATCCAAGACATATGGGATAACATAAGAAAAAAAAAACTAATGAGTCATCTGGATAGAGGAAGGTACATAGATTCAAACCAAGGGAATGAGTAACCTGCTGTATGAAATAATTACAGAAACCTTTCCAGAAATAAAAATGGAAACGGATAAAAAAAAATGTAGATGCTTACAGGACACCGAGCACACAAAATCACAGTAGACCAATGCCAAGACACATTGTTATGAAGATATCCAATATACAGAACAAAGAGAAAATATTAAAAGCTACAAGAGAAAGGAGGCAGATTACTATCAGGGGTAAACCAAAAATGTTAACAACAGATTTTTCATCACAGACGCTGAAAGTGAGAAGATCCTGGAACAACGTATTTCAAACACTTAAAAACAATGGATGCCAACCAAGAAATCTGTATTCAGCAAAATTAAGCTTCAGGTAAGACAACGAAATAAAAACATTTCGTGATAAACAAAAGCTAAAAGAACTTGCAGCCAGAAAACCAGCATTGCAAAGCATCTTAAGGAAAACACTACACGAGGAAAAAATGAATATCAACAACGAAAACCATCAGTGGGAAGTGCCTCATTAATGACAGAGGGCGGGGGAAAAGTTAATCATGGATAAACAAACTAAATTAAAAAAAAAGATAAATAATCAAAGACGGGTGGCAATACAAACCATATATCAATACTAACTCTAAACTTTAATGGCTTAAACTCTCCAATAAAGTGACATAGGCTTGTAACGTGGATTAAAAAAAACAAATCCAACAATATGTTGCTTCCAGGAGACACATCTGAATGGAAAAGACATACACAGGCTGAAGGTGAAAGGTTGGGAAAATTTATACCATGCACACGGTCCTTGTAAGCAAGCAGGGGTGGCCATCCTCATATGGAATAAAATCGACTTCAAGACTAATTTAATCAAAAGGGATAAGGAAGGACATTATATACTGTTGAAAGGAACCATTCACCTACAAGACATAACAATTATCAATATTTACGCAGCAAATAATGGTGCTGCAACATTTATAAAACAAATTCTCCTCAAGTTCAAGAATCAAATAGACCACAACACAATAATTATGGGAGACTTCAACTCACCTCTCTCACCATTGGACAGATCCTCCAAACAAAAGTTGAATAAAGAAAATATAGAATTCAATATCACAATCAATACCCTAGACTTAACTGACATATATAGAATATATCAACCATCATCAAGTGGATATACTTTTTTCTCACCAGCACATGGATCCTTCTCAAAAATAGACCATATATTATGCCATAGGGCAACACTCAGTAAATATAAAGGGGTGGAGATAATACCATGAATTTTTTTCTGATCACAATGGAATGAAACTGGAAACCAATGGTAAAAGAAGGAAGGAAAAATCCTACATCACATGGAAAATGAACAATATGTTACTGAATGATCAATGGGTTACAGAAGACATAAAGGAGGAAATCAAAAAATTCTTAGAGATAAATGAAAATACAGACACAACATATCAGATTCAATGGGACACAATGAAACAAGATTCAAGAGGCAAATTCATCGCCTGGAGGTCATTCCTCAAAAAAAGAAAAAAACAAAAACAACAAATAAATGAGCTCTCACTTAATCTCAAAGCCCTAGAAAAGGAAGAGCAAAACAACAGCAAATGTAGCAGAAGGCAAGAAATTATTAAAATCAGAGCGTAAATCACGAAATTGAAACAAAAGAAACTATTAAAAAATTAACAAAACTAATAGTTGGTTCTTTGAAAAAATAAATAAGATGGACAGACCCTTAGCCATGCTAACGAGGAGAAGAAGAGAGAGAACTCAAATTACTAACATACGGGATGAAAAAGGCAATATCACAACAGATGCTACATAAATACAGAAGACAATTAGAAATTATTTTGAAAACCTATATTCCAATAAAATAGAAAATAGTGAAGACATCGATACATTTGTTAAGTCATATGATTTGCCTAGACTGAGTCAGGAGGATACACACAATTTGAACAGACCAATATCAATCGATGAAATAGAAGAGGCAATCAAACTACTACCAACCAAGAAAAGCCCAGGATCGGATGGGTATACAGCAGAGTTTTACAAAACCTTTAAAGAAGAATTAATACCAATACTTTTCAAGTTATTCAGAAAATGGAAAAACAGGGAGCTCGGCCAAATTCATTCTATGAGGCCAACATCACCCTGATTCTGAAACCAGACTAAGACACCTCAATGAAAGAAAACAACAGACCAATATCTCTGATGAACCTAGATGCAAAAATTTTCATTAAAATTCTGGTGATTTGGATACAAAGGCACATCAAAAAATTGTGCACCATGATCAACTAGGATTCATCCCTGGGATGCAAGGAGGGTTCAATATATGGAAATCAATAAATGTTATTCACAACATCAATAGACTTAAAAATAAGAACCATAAGATGATCTTGATAGATGCAGAAAAACCATTAGAAAAAGTAGAGCATTCCTTTATGTTCAAAACATTAGAAAAACTAGGGATAAAAGGAACATACCTCGACATTGTAAAAGCTATCTATGTTAAGCCTCAGGCTAGCATCATTCTGAATGGAGAAAAATTGAAGGCATTCTTTCTAAAATCTGGAACAAGACAGGGATGTCCTCTATCACCACTTCTATTCAATATAGTTCTCGAAAAACTGGCCAGAGCAATTAGAAAGATGAAAGACATTAAAGAGATAAAAATAGGAAAAAAAGAACTTAAATTATCACTATTTGAAGATGACATGATTCTATACATAGAAGACCCAAAAGGGTCTACAGAAAAAAACTACTAGAACTAATAAATGAATTCAGCAATGTGGCAGGAAATGAAATCAACATGCATAAATCAAAGGCATTTCTGTATGTCAGCGACAAAACTTCTGAAATGAAAATGAGGAAAAACACTGCATTCACAATATCCTCATAAAAAATTAAATACTTGGGAATCAACCTAACAAAAGAGGTGAAAGATTTATACAATGCAAACTACAGAACCCTAAAAAGAGAAGTAGAATAAGATCTTAGAAGATGGAAAAATATACCCTGTTCATGGATAGGCAGAACTAACATCATCAAAATGGCGATATTACTAAAAAGTTGTCTATAGGTTTAATGAAATGCCAATCTAAATCCCAAATGAATTTTTTGTACAAATAGATAAACCAATCATGAAATTCATATGGAAAAATAAACGACCCAGAATAGCAAAAGCAATTCTAAGCAGGAAGTGTGAATCAGGCGGTATAGCGATACCAGATTTCAAACTATATTACAGAGCAATAATAACAAAAACAGCATGGTACTGGTACCAAAACAGGCGGGTGGACGAATGGTACAGAATGGAGGACACAGAGACTAATCCAAAAAGCTACAACTATCTTATATTTGATAAAGGAGCTAAAAGCATGCAATGGAGGAAGGATAGCATCTTCAACCAATCGTGTTGGGAAAACTGAAAATCCATATGCAACAAAATGAAACTGAATCCCTTTCTCTCGCCATGCACAAAAGTTAACTCAAAGTCGATCAAGGAGCTAGGTTCAAATCAGAGACTCTGCATCTGATAGAAGAAAAAGTTGGTTCCGATCTACATATTGTATGGTCAGGCTCCAAATTCCTTAATAGGACACCCATAGCACAAGAGTTAATAACAAGAATCAAAAAATGGGAGTTACTTAAACTGAAAAATTTTTCTCAGAAAGAGAAACAATAAGAGAGGTAAATATGGAGCCTAGATCATGGGAACAAATTTTTACTCCTCACCCTTCAGATGGAGCCCTAATATCCAGAGTATACAAAGTATAAAGAACTCAAATAATTAGACAATAAGATAACAAATAACCTAATGGGCCAAGGACCTGAACAGACACTTCTCAGAGGAGGACATAGAATCAATCAACAAGTACATGAAAAAATGCTCTCCATTTCTTGCAGTCAGAGAAATGCAAATCAAAACCACCCTAAAATACCATCTCAATCCAGTGAGATTGGCAGCCATTATGAAGTCAAACAACAACAAGTGCTGGCGACGATGTGGGGAAAAGGGTACTCTTGTACATTGCTGATGGGACTGAAACTGGTGCAGCCAATTTGGAAAGCAGTATGGAGATTCCTGGGAAGGCCGGGAATGGAAGCACCATTTGACTCAGCTATTGCCCTTCTCGCACTATTCCCTGAAGACCTTAAAAGAGCGTACTACAGGGATACTGCCAATCGATGTTCATAGCAGCACAATTCACAATTGCTACACTGTGGAACCAACCCAGATTCCCTTCAATAGATGAATGGATAAAAAAAAATGTTTTTTTTATATACTATGGAGGATTACACAGCACTAAAAAATGACAAAATAATGGAATTTGCAGGGAAATGCATGGCACTAGAGCAGATTATGCTTAGTGAAGCTAGCCAATCCCAAAAAAACAAATACCAAATGACTTCTTTGATATAATGAGAGCAACTAAGAACAGAGCAGAGAGGAAGAGCATGAAGAAAAGATTGACATTAAGCAGAGACATGAGGTGGGAGGGAAAGGTAGAGAAAAGAGAAATTGCATGGTAATGGAGGGAGACACTTATTGTTACAAAAAAAATACATATAAGAGGTTGTGAGTGTAATGGAAAAATAAACAATAAGTGAAATGAATTACAGTAGGCAGGGTAGAGAGAGAAGATGGGAAGAGAGCGGAGGGGGGATAGTAGGGCATAGGAAAGGTAGCAGAATACAACAGTAACTAATAAGACATTATGTAAAAATATGGATGTGTAACTGATGTGATTCTGCATTCTATATTTGGAGTAAAAATGGGAGTTCATAACCCACTTGAATCTAATGTATGAAATATGATATGTCAAGAGCTTTGTAATGTTTTGAGCAACCAATAAAAGAAAAAAAAAGTAGCAATATATATGCCAATCGAAAATCTTCATCAAATATATATAATCCAAAGATCGAAAAATATTCATTTTACTGAACATGGATTTATGTATAATGTTATTCAACTAGGAAGCTCACCCGTAGGTTGAATTTTCAGTTCCAACAGCGTTTAGGAGGAGTGATCTCTTCTCACAATTTGCATCTGCCAATTCAGCCACCTCACATGTGTGTACAAGTGATATCAGGTAGGATTCTATATGTGCATATAAAAATACATGTGCTGAATAGGCTACAGAGAAAGGGAGACAGGGATTCACATATTTGTTAATTTTAAAAACACATCTAGAACTATTTCAACAGAAAATTGACTAGATTTAAAACTCCTACATTATATAATGCAAAAAGCAATTCCAACTATACACCATGCCTCCTCTGAACTGCTTGTATTTCTATTCGTTTTGGGTTATTTTTCAACATCATTTTAGGATTATTAGTCAGAGACTAGTAGGGTACAGGTTAGTGTCAGGGATTAAGTATTTCAAATGGAAAATTGGAAAATGAATCCAATGTGTATGTAAATATGTGCTACACAAAAATCTTCCCACTCACATCCAGAACAATCCCTTGACATTACTTTCGCCCCAAGTAAGACACAATTAGAGTTGAAAAGTGTAAAAATCTAGGAATACATATATAAATGGAATATGCTCGGGAGTTCACAACTTTGGAGGTGGTAGAGGAGTTTCCAAAAGTAAAGGACAGGGTAAACACTCCACAAACAAGGAGCTCTGCTGGCCTAAGAATTCTTGGGAAATGGCCTCTGAGGTTGGGATCCTGAAATATATGTTGCTGTCATGAGCTTTAGCTTCCTTCGTAGTGAGACCATCAAAGCTGGGTCTGCATCTATGTGACCGGGAAGAGATGGTTTCTTATATTCCAATGAACATGAGGCAGCAGTGCTCAATTCTCTCTTTGTAGGTAAACTGTGGCCACTAGATTCTAAGTGTCTCCCAGTGGGGACTGTGAAGATATTTGGTCATCCTCCACTTTTCATGGTGTTTTTTGCTGCTGCACTGGGAATTTGGTATTTGCTTCACAAAATATAAGAAGTTCATTTGGGATACAGTGCTGGAGGGAGTTCTGTCACTTGTGGTGGGTCAGGGTATGCAGGAGAATGCACCAACCAGGCTTCTATCCCACAGAGCTTGCCCCAATAACCATAGTAAACTTATTCTGAACATTGACCTTAAAACTCTCCATATAACAGGATGCCTTTATATATAAGGGTCTCATGTCTGCACTATATCAGTCACAAGCCATTTGGAAGCCAATGGCAGATCCACATAGCCCCTCCATGATGTTTTTCACATACCTTCCCACCAATGCTCTAGGCCCACTACTCAGCAGGCTCCAAATTACTGGCATCTCGTGTTCTACATCATTTTCATGAAACCCAGTCAAACAAGGCACTGTCTGGTATACACATGATAAGCAACAGGACATCAAATTTTCTGCAGTTCCACCTGGTCATGGGAATTTAAAAAATTTCATGGTATTTATTTAGCAATTTTTCAAAAATGAAGTTAGAGGCACTGTGGGTCTCAATTCATTCAGGAACCATTAAGTGTTGAGAAAGTTCATTTCAATGAAAGCTCTGGAGAACTCTCAAAGTCAAGGCTTCTCAAAGAGTTACCAAATGGTCACATAAAGCCAGGCCAATTGACGTCTACAATGTGAGGTCCATGTATGTTTTGACTCTCATCTATGGCTGCCAAGTCTTTCAGAATAAAATCATGTGATATCCTGGCTGAGATTCCCAGGCCTCTGTGGAAAGCCACCCTGGGCATAGATCTCAGTTTCCAAGAGTGAGTCTTATGTGTGTCCTCCTAAAATCCCAACACAATTCATGGCAATACTTCTCTGAGGTCAATTCCAGAATGCAGTCTCTAAGGGGAATCACACCAGAGTTCAAGCCCAGGTGGACCCAGTCATCCCTTCCAACCGCCACAAAAATTACCACAATTAAAATCAAAACACTCCCACAGGGCCATCATCTTCTTCCATGTAGACACTCATCATAACCTCTAGCTGGAGGTTTCTATGAGCCCAAGGTAGTGTCCAAAATAAGCTCACTTGCCCCTTATTTGCCTAAAATCATGGTGGCCTGGACACTCTTCCTGTGAACCAGGAGTGATCAAATATTCCTGCTGTTAAAGTGTTCCACTTCTCCAATTTCGGCCTACTGGCTGTAGGGTATAGATTCTTTATGTGATTTGGAGTCATGAGAAAATCCAAGCACATATGGGCTAGCCTCTGCAGGGATTTCAAGAACTCATTTGACCCAAAGGATCCCTATTCTCACTTGATGGAGTTCAGGAACCTAAAACAAGAAGGCAAAAATATTCATCCACAATGACTGCTCTTTTGGACATTTTAGTTTTGGAAGAACATGGGATCTTTCTTTAGATCCATCAGGTGCTGAGAATCTAAGCCACAACCTCATACAAGGACAAGAGGCTGATTCAGACACATCCCATTCCAAAGCAATTAAGCAAAGAGCCACAGGTGGGGTCCATTCATTTCCATATGAAAACAGTGTTTTTCAGGCTACACAAAGGGGTGGCCTGAGGCAAAGACCTTTCTGACATTTAGGGTAATAGAAATAGAATTAAGCAAATGGCCCAAAGAAGGGTTTCTCCACTGAGACTTTACTGCACACACTGATATCTAAGTTTTCTGAGATGATCTCATTCCCTTCAGCTATCCAGAACATGGCCATGTCACAGAGCCTTGTGGTGTTACATATCTGGGAAACAAAACCATGAGTCTATTCTGGAGAGTGGCCAGAATTCACGTAGAAAACAGGAACTTTAGAAGATAGTAGATGTTGCCCATCCATAAGGCAAGCTGCAGTGCATTCATCAATTGCGCAGTATGAATTGCGGAAGCTTTCAACTAGAGACAACATATCCATTGGTGCATTCTCTTTTCTAATGTCTACAACCATGGATACAGTGGGATACACAGACATAGAAACACTCACAATGTAAAACGACTTACTAGAAACAGTCCACTCCAAACCAAACAAACCACCTTTCCTACCTATTCTCAGAACATGAGAAAAAACCACAAACTCACACCTACAATGGCAAAGGCACTTCCTTCCCCCAAATAGGTCTGTGACTATCCGGAGTGTCTTCTGACTGGTGGGCCATATTATGTTCCCCCAAAATGGCTTGTCCTGTTTCACATCTGGTCTCAATGTCCAAGTCCGTGAAGTTGTAAGGAGCCAGCGGTGAGCCACTGCCTGCTTTCTCAGGAAAGGCCCCTCTTCAGAGCTCTGCTGGCATTTGGCCATCCTCACATCAGCAGGTACCAAGAAAGACTGACTATGTCTTTGGGAAAAGCAAACAAGTTAGCCCACTGGGTCTGGAGTGGGACTGGCTCTGGGTGCCTGGCTTCCTGGATCCCAAGTTCAGAGAATTCCATCACCAAGGAAGTGAAGTGAGGTCACTTCTTTCAGGAACTGAATATGGTCACTGCCTTGGTAACCACTTAGTCCTAACAGTTGCTTCCAAGGTTCCCATGAGATAGAGGCTGCCCCAACATCCTGTGACACATTCAGAAGTTAGAATGGTATATCAACCATAGGCACCCTGGAACAGCTCTCCACAGAGGCCTGGTTTGGTCCATCTTCTCTACATTAAGAAGAGAGAGGCTGATTCAGACACATCAATTCATCCTGACCAGGTTGTTTGCATGGAAGATGACTATTGCTCTCTCAGGTCCTACATAGCTGCCTACATCTTCTCCAAAGATCATTTCTTCATGGATCTTTGAGGTTCTAAGCAGGTGGAAGATCTTCTACATTTCTATATTGTAAGACCCACTCTGTCGCTGCTCTTAAGTTAGTTATATTGAGGGAACAGTGTATGGTTAGGGTTAATAACATGTTCGATTTGGCTTACGAATCATTCTGCGGGATGAATAATGGTATTGGCAACCTGCGATATTTACAAGAGTATACATGTGAAATATAAGTATGAAAGCAGAAATCTAGGTAAGATTTGAAGCCCAGAAGGGCATTGGGGACTTGAGTGGGATACTTAACTTTGAGTTATGTGCTGCACAGATGTCTCAGATAAATCAATATACACTGGCATCGGACCTTGTACCTTGGATGATTGAATGTTGAAGAGAGCATCCAGTCAAAATCTGATAGTCGGTAGGATTAGGAAGGTAGTTGGTAGATTTAGAAAGAAGAGTGAGCATAGGATTTGGACCAAAAGTTCTTCAGCAATAGGGTTTCGGGTAGAGAGTGTATGTAAATGTCAGCACATGTGAAGAGTCAGTCACAATGATGAACTGGGGAAAACATGTAGGAAAGCAGATATCAATAGAGACATTAGGAAATCAAGCAAAGTATAAAGTGTGTGATAGGGTTAGACATTTTCAACAGGTTTGAAGTTGAATATATAATCTTAGGAAGAAACAAATATGTAGTCACCAATAGGATTGATATTTGAGAGCATTAGGCAACCTGGACATGGATGATTTTAGTAATGGATGCTATCTTTCCATTTAGGCTTTGGTACATTTGTAAGTGTGACCTTTGCTTTTTGTGTCCGGAATATTTCTGTGATAAAATGTGTATGTAGATCAGGTGACATGAGTACTTCTTCCACCATTTCTGAGAGCAATATTTTGAAGATTTATAAATTAGTATGGGGGTACAAATAGGTGTACCCTGTTTCTATTAATATAGACATAATGCATGAATAGACAATACTGTGAATAAATAATATAACTGGATCCACTTTAAATAATGGATTGAATGGGTATCTGAAAATATATAAGAAATGTTATATTGATATACAATCATTAATTCCAACCAGTTATATATCTAATGATTATCTTATGGTTATGGTTAATCATGAAGGGTGTGTGAGTTTTTCTTCAAAATTGATTATGGAAATCGAAAACAATATATTTGGAAAAAAAGTCTCATGAATAGACCAGTCAAGAAACATAGAGAAATACATGTGTTTTGGAGCAGGAAGTGACTGAAAGTGAAACAAATGCCTATAAATTTGCTAACTAGTGAATGAAATATATATCCTAAGATGTGCATAAACTGAAGAAATAGTAATGTACCAGTGTGGAATAAAAATTAACGTCAAAATACACATCGTGTCCCATAGGAACCAACATGCATTGATGTTCAACTGGGTCAGTTAATGTAGACATATTAGAATTTGTATGCACCTTTCACTGAAGTTAGTTCTCAGTACTAGGAAACAAATATGTATTTCAGGTGTTTGAGTATTTCTAAGAATAATCTTGTGAAAAGTTGATTATTAATCCACATACATGAACATGAATGAATTTAGGGAGTGTATATAAGACACATAATTTTCATATTTTTAAAAATCTGGAGAGTATACACACACACACACACACACACACACAAACACAGAAATTAAAAAATAGCAATATATATGCCAATCGAAATTCATCATGAAATATATATCATAAAGATGCAAAAACATTCATTTTACTGAACATGGGTTTATGTATAATGTTGTTCCACTGGGAAGCTCACCCATAGGTTGAATTTTCAGTTCTAACAGCGTTTAGGACGAGTGATCACTTCTCACAATTTGTATCTGCCAAGTTATGTAACTCAAAAGAATGTACGTGTGATACCGTGTAGGATTCTATTTGTGCATATAAAAATACATGTGCTGAATAGGCTCCAGAAAATGGGAGACAGTAATTCACAT
Source organism: Callospermophilus lateralis (assembly GCF_048772815.1). Classification (NCBI taxonomy): domain Eukaryota; kingdom Metazoa; phylum Chordata; class Mammalia; order Rodentia; family Sciuridae; genus Callospermophilus; species Callospermophilus lateralis. The sequence continues at coordinate 1,099,460 of NW_027514428.1, forward strand.
ATTTGTTAACTTTCAAAACACATGGAGAACTATTTCAATTAAAAATTGACTAGATTCATAATACCTACCCTTTATCATGCAAAAGGCAAGTCCAACCCTGAACTGCATGTATTTACGTACTGTTTGGGTTATTTTTCTCCATCATATTAGAATTAGTAGTCACAGTCTATTAGAATATGGGTTAGTGTCAGGGATTCAGAATTTCGAATGGAAAAATAGGAAAATTAATCCAATGTGTATGCAAATATGTGCTAAAACAAATCTTCTGACTCTCATCCAGAACAATGCCTTGAAATTATCTTCGCCCCAAGTAAGACACAATTAGAGAAGAAAAGTTGCAAAATCTGTGATTACATTTCTGGAATGGAAAATGCTCAGGAGTGCACAAACTTGGAGGTGGTATAGGAGTTTCCAAAAGTAAGAACAGGGTACACGCTCCACAAACATGGAGCTCTGCATGCCTAAAACTTTTAGAGAAACTGCCACTGAGGTTGGGCAATGATATATAGGTTTTTTTCAGGAGTTAAGCTTCCTTTGTAGTGATACCCTCAAAGCTGGGTCTGCATCTATGTGACCTGGAGGACAAAGTTTCTTATTTTCCAATGAACACAAGGCAGCACTGCTGAATTCTCTCTTTGTAGATAAACTGTAGCCCCTGGGGGTTTATTTTCTCCCCGTGTGGACTGTGAAACAATTTGGTCATCCTCCACTTTTCGTGGTGTTTCTTGCTGCTGCACTTGGAGTTTGGTACATGCTTCACGAAATACAAAGAGTTCAACTGGGAAACAGTGCTGGAGAGAGTTCTGTCACGTGTGGTGGGTTATGGTCTGCAAGAAAATGCACAAACCAGGCTTCTATCTCTCAAAAATTGCTACCTTGTCCATAGCAACTTGATTCTGAACATTGCCCTGAAACCTCACCATAGAACAAGATGCCTTTACATATAAGGGTCTGAAGTCTGCACTATGTCAGTCACAAGCCATTTGGAAGCCAATGGCAGATCCACATGGACCCACCATGATATTTTATCACACACCTGCCCACCACTGCTCTACGCCCACTACTCAGCAGGCTACAAATTACTGGCATCTCTGTTCTAAACAATTTTCAGAAAACCCTGTCAATCAAGGAACTGTCTGGTACACTCATAATAAGCAATAGGACATCGAATGTTTCTGGAGTGCCACCTGGTCATGGGAATTTCAAAAAGTTCATGGTATTTATCTAGCCATTTTTCAAGGATGACATTGGATGCACTGTGAATTTCAATTATTCAGGAACCATTAAATGTTGAGAAAGCTCAATTCAAAGAAAATTCTGGAGAACTCTCACAGGCAAGGCTTTCCAAAGAGTGGACAAAAGGTCACTTGAAGCCAGGACCATTGAGGTCTACAATGTGAGGTCCTATGTGTTTTGACTCTCAACTATGGCTGCCAAGTCTTTCAGAATAAAATCATGTGATATCCAGGCTGAGATTCCCAGTTCTTTGTGGAAAGCCACCCTGGTCCTAGATCTCAGGTTCCAAGGGCGACTCTCATGCGTGGCCTCCTAAAATCCCAACACAATTCATGGCAATACTTCTCTGAGGTCAGTTTCAGAACTCAGTCTCTAAGGGGAAACACACCAGAGTTCAATCCCTGGTGACCCAGTCATCTCTTCCAACCGCCACACAAATGACCAGAATTAAAACCAAAACACTCACACATGCCCCTCATCTTCTTCCATATAGACACTAATCATAACCTTGGCTGGAAGTTTCCATGAGGCACACAGCACAAGACAATGTCAAAATAAACTCCCTTGCCCTTCATTTGTCTAAAGTCAGTGTTTCTGGACACTGTTCCTGTGAACCAGGGCTGATCAAAGATGCCTGCCATTAATACTGTTCCGCTTCTCCAATTTGAGGCATAGTGACTGTAAGGTATAGTTTCTTTATGTGATTTGGAGTCATGAGAAAACCCAAGCACCTATAGGCTAGCCTCTGCAGGGCTTGAAGGACTCAGTTGACCCAAAGGATCCCTCTTCTCACTTGATGGAGATCAGGAACCTTACAGAGGAAAGCAAGAGACTTCATCCACAATGATTGCTCTTTTGGCCATTTTGGAATTGGATGCACACATGGGATCTTTCTTTAGATCCATCAGGGCTGAGAATCTGAGCCATGGACTCACACTGCACTAAGAGGTGGATTCAGACATATCCCTTTGCAAAGCAATTAAGCAAAGATCCACAGGTGATGCCCATTTATTTCCATTTGAAAACTGATATTTTCAGGCTTTGGAAAGGTGTGGCCTTAGGCAAAGACCTTCCTTACATTCAGGGCAACAGAACAATAGAAAAGCAAATTCCCAAAGCAGAGTTTCTCCACTGAGACTTTCCTGGTCACACTGATATCTGAGTTTTCTGTGATACTCACCATTCCCTTCAGCTATCCAGTACATGGCCATGTCCCAGATTGTGGAGGAGATACATATCTTGAACACAAAACCATGAGCCTATGGGAGAGTGGCCAGAATTCAGGAAGAAATCAGGAATGTAGAAAGGTAGCAGGTGTTGCCCATCTATATGGTAAGCTGCAGTCCATTCATAAATTGGACAAGATGAATGCTGCGAAGATTTCTACTAGACAGGACACATCCTTTGATGCATTCTCTTTTCTATTGTCTACAACCACGGACACAGTGGGATACACAGAATCACTCACCTTCTCAAAGCACTTACTAGAAACAGGCCACTCCAAATTAAACAAACCGACTTTCCTACATATTCTTAGAAGATGAGACAAAATCACTAACACACAAACATACCCAAAAAGGCACCTTCTTTCCCCAAGTAGGTCTGTGACTATCCGGAGCATCCTCTGACTGGTGGACCATACTATGTTCCCCTGAAATGGGCTGTCGTATGTCAGATCTGGTCTCCTTGGCCAAAACTGTGAAGTTGTCAGGAGCCAGCGGTGAGCCACTGCCTGCTTTATCAAAAAAAAAAAAGCCCCTCTTCAGAGCTTTCCTGGCATTTGTCCATCTTCAATTCAGTAGTTGCCAAGAAAGTCTGACTCTGTCCTTGGTTAATCCAAACATGTGAGACCACTGCAACTGGGACTGGGCCTGCCTCAGGGTGCCTGGCTTCCTGGATCCAAAGTTCAGAGTGTTACATCAACAAGAAAGTGACGTAGGTCACTTCCTCTAGAACTGAATGAGGTCACTGCCTTGGCAACCACTTTGTCCTAACAGTTGCTTCGAAGGGTCCATGAGTTGGAGGCTGCCCCTACTTCCTTTGACACATTCACAAGTTAAAATGGAATATCAACCATAGGCACCCGGGAACAGCTCTCCACACAGGCCTGGTTTGGTCCATCTTCTCTACATTAAGAAGAGAGAGACTGCTTCAGACACATCCCTTCATCCTTACCTGGTTGTTTGTCATGGAAGATGACTTTTTCTCTCTCAGGTCCTTCATAGTTGCCTATATCTTCTCCAGGGATAATTTCTGCATGGACCTTTGAGGTTCTCTGCAGGTTGAAGATCTCCTACATTCCTGTATTGTAAGACCAACTCTGTCCCTGCTCTTCTATAAAGGTAGATTGAGGGAATCGTGTATGTTTAGGGTTAATAACATGTTTGATTTGGGTTAGGATCATTCTGCTGGATGAATAATGGTATTGGAAACCTGCGATATTTATAAGATTATAGAGGTGAAATATATGTATGAAAACAGAAATCTCAGTAAGATTTAAAGCCCAGAAGGTCATTGGATCCTTGATTGGGATAGTTAGCTTTGAATTATGTTCTGTGCAGATGTCTCAGATAAATCTATACACAATGGCATAGGATCTTGTACCTTAGATGATTGAATGTTGAGGAGAACATCCATTCAAAAAGGGAGAGTTGGTAAGATTACGAAGAGAGTTGGTAAGATTAGAAAAAAGTGTGAGTATAGGATTTGGACAAAAAGTTCTTTAGCAATAGGGTTTTGGGTAGAGAGAAAATGTAAATGTCAGCACATGTGAAGAGTCAGTCACAATGATGAACTGGGGAAAATATGTAGGAAAGCGGATATCAATAGAGACATAAGGAAATCAGGCAAAGTATAAAATGAGTGATACCAATAGACATTTTCAACAGGCTTGAGATTGAATATATAATCTTAGGAAGAAACAAATATGTAGTCACCAATAGGATTGACATTTGAGAGCATTAGGCAACCTGGACATGGGTGATTTTCATAATCCATACTCACATTCCATTTAGGCTTTGGTACAATCGTAAGTGTGACTTTGCATTTTGTGGCCAGAATATTACTGTGATAAAATGTATATGTAGATCAGGTGACATGAGTATTTCTACCACCATTTCTTGGAGCAATATTTTGAAGAGGTGTAAATTAGTATTGGGGGTACATAGAGGTGTACCATGTGTGTATGAATATAGACATAATGCATGAATAGACCATACTGCGAATAAATAATACAACTGGTTCAAACTTTAGAAATTGGAATAAATTGATATCTGAAAATACACAGGGAATCATATATTGATATACATACATTCATTCCAACCATTTATACATCCAATGGTAATATTACGGTTGTGGTTCATCATAAAGAGTGTGTGAATTTTGCTTCAAAATTGATTATGGAAATCGACAGTAATGTGTGTGGAAAGAAGTCTCATGAAATGACCAGTCAAAAACAAAGAGGAATACATATGTTCTGAAGCAGGAAGTGATAGAATGTGTTACAAATTTCTTTAAATTTATGAAGTTGTGGCTGAAATGTATATTCTATGATGTACAAAAACTGAAGAAATAGTAATGTACCAGTGTTGTATAAAAATGAACGTCAAAATACACATCATGTCCCATAGGAATCTACTTGCATTGATGTTAAAGTGGGTCAGTTACTGTAAAAATATAAGGATTTGTTTGCACCATTTACTGAAGTGAGTTTTCAGTACTATAAAACAAATACGTATTTCAGATGGATGAATATTTCTGAAAATAATCTTATGAAAAGTTGAATATAAAACCACATACATGAACATGAATGAATTTAGGGAGTGTATAATAAGATACATATATTTCATATTTTGACAAATCTAGAGTGTATATATATATATATATATATATATATATATATATACAAAATACACACAGAGACATTAAAAAGTAGCAATATATATGCCAATTAAAATTCATCGTGAAATATATGTCATCCACAGATCCAAAAATATTAATTTTACTGAACATGGATTTATGTATAATGTTTTTTAACTAAGAAGCTCACTCATAATTTGAATTATCAGTTCCAAAAGCGTTTAGGAGGAGTGATTTCTTCTCACACTTTGTATCTGCCAAGTTAGCCACCTCTCAAGAATACAGGTGTGATACCAGGTAGGATTCTATATGTTCATATAAAAATACATGTGCTGAATTGGCTACAGAAAAAGGGAGACAGGAATTCACATATGTGTTAACTTTAAAAACACATGCAGAACTCTTTCAACAAAAAATTGACAAGATTTACAACTCCAACCCTATATCATGCAAATAGGAAGACCAACTATACACCATGCCTCCTCTGAAGTGCTAGTATTTCTATTCTGTTTGGGTTATTTTTCTCCATTATATTAGAATTAGTAGTCAGAATCTAGTAGGGTATGGGTTAGTGTCAAGGATTCAGTATTTCGAATGGAAAATTGAAAAATGAATCCAATGTGTATGTAAATATGTGCTACACAAAAATCTTCCAACTCTCATTCAGAACAATGCCTTGACAATACCTTCGCCCCAAGTAAGACACAATTAGAGGAGAAGATTTAGAAAACCTGTGAACAAATATCTGGAATGGAATATGCTCAGGAGCCCACAACCTTGGAAGTGGCAGAGGAGTTTCCAAAGGTAAGGGAAAGGGTAAACACTCCACAAACATGGAGGTCTGCTGGCATAGAGACTTCTTGAGAAACTGCCTGTGAGGTTGGGCAC